>NC_083441.1:5707032-5724532 GCF_020745735.1 Hemiscyllium ocellatum
GTCAGTCACCTGAGGCGGGATTCGAACTAAGGTCTCTGGCACTGTGAGACAGCCGTGCTAACCGCTGTGCCACCGTGCCGCCCACGGTTAGTGTTAGTGTTTTTTTGGGAACACTAGATTCCCTTGTGTACGAGTGCTGCCTGGTTTCACTTACCGGCCTGTTTGGTCACTGCTGAGGCATTCTGGGTATTTCTGGTATAATTTGGCCATGTTTGCTTTCCCATGTTCTGTGTGGGCTGACTATGGGTAGGCGGGGGAACAGATCTTTTCCCACAACTCGATATCAAAGCATCAGGCAGCATGGTAGCTCAGTGACTAGCACTGATGCCTCACGGGTCCCAGGTTCAACTCCCCCCCCTCGGGCGACTGTCTGTGTGGAGTTTGCACATTCTCCCCGTGTCTGCGTGGGTTTGCTCCCACACTCCAAAGATGTGCAGGTCAGGGTGAATTGGCCGTAGTGATAGGTGCATTAGTCGGGGTAAATATAGGGTAGGGTGGGTTACTCCTTGGAGGGTCAGTGTGGACTTGTCGGGCCGAAGGGCCTGTTTCCATACTGTTGAGAATCTAACCTAACCTTTTCAGGTAATAAGCGTGAATCGCCCTATGTCAGCGATCTCCCCTCCCCCAGCACCTGGCTTCATTTTTATCAACATTGGTTTAAGATTGAGTCGGACGCTGCCCAGTTCCGGGTGTGAATCCTGCGTGATGTTTGTGGAAGATGAACTCTGACAAAAGACCAATGGGTTACCCAAAGGCAAATGGTGCTTGAGTCGAGTTGGGGAATAAAGCATCTCTTTCGAAGCAGAGAATCCTGCCCACTAAGGGAACCAGGAAAAGGAATGTTTTGTGGGATCTGAGCTTTCAAATAGGCTTGGGGGGAAAGCAAATTCTCAATATGGAATTCTTGGAAATGTGATTCCTTTCTTAAAACGCTCCCGCGCAGAAAACAAACATGTTATTTTGCATTATTTAAGGGAAAAAAATGAAAATTTTTTTAAAAATTCATGGTTAGCAAGTTTCAAGAAGATTTGTGGCCCAGGTTGATTTGTAGGTTTGCTCGCTGAGTTCGAAGGTTCGTTTTCAGATGTTTTGTCACCCTGCTAGGTAACATCATCAGTGAGCCCCAGATGTAGCACTAGGGGATTGGCCCACTTTTTAGTTATGTGTTTCTATCTCCTTGGATTGTTGATGTCATTTCCTGTGGTGATGCCGTTTCCTGTGGGATCTAAATCGACGTGTTTGTTGATAGAGTTCCTGTTGGAGTGCTACGCTTCGAGGAATTCTCACGCGTGTCTCTGTTTGGCTTGTCCTAGGATGGATGTGTTGTCCCAGTCGGAATGATATCCTTCCTCACCTATTTGAAAAGGCAAGCACTGATTCGGGATAGTCAACATGGCTTTGTGTGTGGGAAGCTGAAAATGTGTTGCTGGTCAAAGCACAGCAGGCCAGGCAGCATCTCAGGAATAGGGAATTCGACGTTTCGAGCATAAGCCCTTCATCAGGAATGAGAGAGAGTAGCCAAGCAGGCTAAGATAAAAGGTAGGGAGGAGGGACTTGGGGGAGGGGCGAGGGAGGTGGGATAGGTGGAAGGAGGTCAAGGTGAGGGTGATAGGCCGGAGTGGGGTGGGGGAATCATGTCTCACAAACTTGATTGAGTTTTTTGAAGAAGTAACAAAGAAGATTGATGAGGGCAGAGCAGTAGATGTGATCTATATGGACCTCAGTCAGGCATTCGACAAGGTTCCCCATGGGAGACTGATTAGCAAGGTTAGTTCTCATGGAATACAGGGAGAACTAGCTATTTGGATACAGAACTAGCTCAAAGGTAGTGGTGGAGGGTTGTTTCTCAGACTGGAGGCCGATGACCAGTGGAGTGCCACAAGGATTGGTGCAGAATCGACTACTTTTCATCATTTATATAAGTGATTTGGATGTGAACATAGGAGGTATAGTTAGTAAGCTTGCAGATGACCCCAAAATTGGAGGTGTAGTGGACAGCGAAGAGGGTTACCTCAGATTACAACAGGATGTAATGGACTGAGGAATTGCAGGTGAAGTTAAACTTAGATAAATGCGAGGTGCTGCATTTTGGGAAAGCAAATCTTAGCAGGACTTATCCACTTAATGGTAAGGTCCTGGGGAGTGTTGGTGATTAAAGAGACCTGGGAGTGCAGGTTCATAGCTCCTTGAAAGTGGAGTCGTGGGTAGATAGGATAGTGAAGGCAGCGTTTGGTATGCTTTCCTTTATTGGTCAGAGTATTGAGTACAGGTGTTGGGAGGTCATGTTGCGGCTGTACAGGACATTGGTTAGGCCACTGTTGGAATATCGCGTGCAATTCTGGTCTCCTTCCTATCGGAAGGATGCTGTGAAACCTGAAAGGGTGCAGAAAAGATTTACAAGGATGTTGCCAGGGTTGAGAAGATTTGAGCTACAGGCAGGTCTGAAAAGTCTCAGCTGTTTTCCTGTCGTGTTGGAGGCTGAGGGGGTGACCTTATAGAGGTTTATAACATCATGAGGGGGGACATGGATGGGGTAAATAGACAAGGTCTTTTCCCCCTGGGGTGGGGGAGAGTCCAGAACTAGAGGGGCATAGGTTTACGGTGAGAGGGGGAAAATATGAAAGGAATCTCAGAGACTTTTTCACTCAGAGGGTGGTGTTTGTGTGGAATGAGCTGCCAGAGGAAGTGGTAGAGGCTGGGGGCAATTGCAACATTTAAAAGGTAGCGTGATGGGGACATGACTAGGAAGGGTTTGGAGGGACATGGGCCGGGTGCTGGCAGGTGGGACTACATTACGTTGGGATATCTGGGTCGGCACGGACGGGTTGGACCGAAGGGTCTGTTTCTGTGCTGGGCATCACTGTGACTCTCTGACCTTAAGAGTGTCAGGCAGTGTGAGTAAACTGAAAATGCACTCACATAGCGGGCTAATATCTAACAGATATGTGGGTGGCATGGTGGCTCAGTGGTTAGCTCTGCTGCCTCACTGTGCCAGGAACCTGGATTTGATTCCAGCCTGGGGCGACTGTGTGGAGTTTACACGCTCCCCCCACCCGTGTCTGTGTGGGTTTGCTCTGGTTTCCTCCCACAGGCCAACAGATGTGCAGCTGAGGGTGACTTGGCTGTGCTAAATTGCCCGTAGAGTTCGGTGCATTAGTCAGGAGTACATACAGGGAATGGGTCTGGGTGGGTTACTCTTCGGAGGGTCGGTGTGGACTTGATGGGCTGAAGGGCCTGTTTTCACGCTGCAGGGAATCTAATCTGGTCACAATATCAATGTGAATAAAGGTGAGGTCAACACGTTTACTTTAAATGTGCTTTGGAGAATTCTACAAATGAACAGAGTGATTACGTAGATCAATTACACAAATGCTTTGGAGATGCCGGTTTTGGACTGGGGTGTACACAGTTAAAAATCCCACAACACCAGGTTATAGTCCAACAGGTTTGATTGGAAACACACTAGCTTTCGGAGCGACGCTCCTTCATCACCTGATGAAAGCTAGTGTTGCTTCCAATTAAACCTGTTGGACTATAACCTGGTGCTGCGGGATTTTTAACAAATTAATGGGACTTTATTTTGCGATGAGCTTCCCTTTATTAAATAGATCAAGCACTTCCCTTGCGACACACCAAGGGAGCCCATGTAGCTCTGAACGTGTGCGTTTTTGTGTTTGTCAATGTGTGTTTCTGCATCTTCATACAGTCTGTATTGTTTGTGTGCCTCGGTCACTGACCCTGCTGCTAATGAGGCTCACGTTCTTTTGAATAGAACTGTGTGTGTGTGTGTGCGCGCGCGTGTGCGCGTGTGTCGACCTCTGTGCGTTTCTGTCACGCTGCGCGTGTGCGTCCACGGATACGTTTTCGTGCTTGAACACTCACTGGGAAGTGCAGCACGGAAACAGACCTTTCAGCCTGTGGGATATGGTAAATTTAATGTTCCTTCTGCAATTATAATTCCTGATACAAGGTGAATGAACTCACACCAGTGTGTAATTGTTGCAGCCAGGAGCTGAGTCAACAAGAATGGGAACTATGTGGAGGAAATGCATCATTGTTTTTTTTTTGTGTTAGCTAAAAATGTATGCGAGAAAGAAATGGGATTGTAAGACAATGGTTAAAAAAAATACAGGCTTAGTGGTTAGATGCTGTGAAGACGGGCCTGTATAAACAGTAGGTATAAACATCTGTTTCCCACTTCTACAGAAACACAGGAACAAACCCCAATTAAAAGGGCTTAGTGATGAGACGCTGTGAGGAGCAGCACGGATGGAGGGAGTGAATAATGGTCAGGCAAGGATGTGCCCACAGCAGGGTGAGGTCAAATGGCCGTGTGAGAACAGGAATGGGCATTTTTGTCACAGACAAGCTCGGATCAGATAAACAGGAGTAGTGGGTGCCGGTCTTAGGGAAGTGAACGGGGGGGGGGGGAGGCAAGGAAATAAGAAATAACATCATGTAGGAACCAAATTATATAAATATCGAGTATTTGTTGAATTCGATGTGTTTTGTCCCTGTCCTGTGGACATCGCGCCCACTTGCAGAGTGTGAAATAAAGGCCACGACTGATTCCGATCTCGTCTCGGACTGAAATTATTGCAGCTTTGTTTCCCACAAGCCCACCAGCCAGATGTCCCCCCACTGGCCATTCGTCCCATTGCCCAGCACCCGGCCCAGATCCCTCCCTATTCGTACACCCATCCAGATGTCGCAAATGCACCGGCCTCCACCACTTCCTCTGGCAGCTCGTTCCACGCACACGTACCACCCTCTGGGGGTAAAAGTTGCCCCCTTTTCAATCTTTTCCCTCCCATCCTGAACCTATCCTGACTTTTTCCCTGGACATCTTGGACAACATGGTTCAAGCCGCCTCAAGAGGCAGCTTGCAGATGAGTCCTCCCACCGTGTGGTGTCGCTGTGGGCTGGCAGTGAGGCCGGTCCTCCCAGTGGGTCCTCCCACCGTGTGGTGTCGCTGCGGGCTGGCAGTGAGGCCGGTCCTCCCAGTGGGTCCTCCCACCGTGTGGTGTCGCTGCGGGCTGGCAGTGATCCGGTCCTCCCAGTGGGTCCTCCCACCGTGTGGTGTCGCTGCGGGCTGGCAGTGAGGCCGGTCCTCCCAGTGGGTCCTCCCACCGCGTGGTGTCGCTGCGGGCTGGCAGTGATCCGGTCCTCCCAGTGGGTCCTCCCACCGTGTGGTGTCGCTGCGGGCTGGCAGTGAGGCCGGTCCTCCCAGTGGGTCCTCCCACCGCGTGGTGTCGCTGCGGGCTGGCAGTGAGGCCGGTCCTCCCAGTGGGTCCTCCCACCGTGTGGTGTCGCTGTGGGCTGGCAGTGAGGCCGGTCCTCCCAGTGGGTCCTCCCACCGTGTGGTGTCGCTGTAGGCTGGCAGTGAGGCCGGTCCTCCCAGTGGGTCCTCCCACCGTGTGGTGTCGCTGTAGGCTGGCAGTGAGGCCGGTCCTCCCAGTGGGTCCTCCCACCGTGTGGTGTCGCTGCGGGCTGGCAGTGATCCGGTCCTCCCAGTGGGTCCTCCCACCGTGTGGTGTCGCTGCGGGCTGGCAGTGAGGCCGGTCCTCCCACCGTGTGGTGTCGCTGCGGGCTGGCAGTGATCCGGTCCTCCCAGTGGGTCCTCCCACCGTGTGGTGTCGCTGCGGGCTGGCAGTGAGGCCGGTCCTCCCAGTGGGTCCTCCCACCGTGTGGTGTCGCTGTGGGCTGGCAGTGATCCGGTCCTCCCAGTGGG
Organism: Hemiscyllium ocellatum; assembly: GCF_020745735.1. Lineage (NCBI taxonomy): Eukaryota > Metazoa > Chordata > Chondrichthyes > Orectolobiformes > Hemiscylliidae > Hemiscyllium > Hemiscyllium ocellatum. The sequence continues at coordinate 5,712,764 of NC_083441.1, forward strand.
TCCTCCCACCGTGTGGTGTCGCTGCGGGCTGGCAGTGAGGCCGGTCCTCCCAGTGGGTCCTCCCACCGTGTGGTGTCGCTGCGGGCTGGCAGTGAGCCGGTCCTCCCAGTGGGTCCTCCCACTGTGTGGTGTCGCTGCGGGCTGGCAGTGAGGCCGGTCCTCCCAGTGGGTCCTCCCACCGTGTGGTGTCGCTGCGGGCTGGCAGTGAGGCCGGTCCTCCCACCGTGTGGTGTCGCTGCGGGCTGGCAGTGATCCGGTCCTCCCAGTGGGTCCTCCCACCGTGTGGTGTCGCTGCGGGCTGGCAGTGAGGCCGGTCCTCCCAGTGGGTCCTCCCACCGTGTGGTGTCGCTGTGGGCTGGCAGTGATCCGGTCCTCCCAGTGGGTCCTCCCACCGTGTGGTGTCGCTGCGGGCTGGCAGTGAGGCCGGTCCTCCCACCGTGTGGTGTCGCTGCGGGCTGGCAGTGAGGCCGGTCCTCCCAGTGGGTCCTCCCACCGTGTGGTGTCGCTGCGGGCTGGCAGTGAGGCCGGTCCTCCCAGTGGGTCCTCCCACCGTGTGGTGTCGCTGCGGGCTGGCAGTGAGGCCGGTCCTCCCAGTGGGTCCTCCCACCGTGTGGTGTCGCTGTAGGCTGGCAGTGAGGCCGGTCCTCCCAGTGGGTCCTCCCACCGTGTGGTGTCGCTGCGGGCTGGCAGTGAGGCCGGTCCTCCCAGTGGGTCCTCCCACCGTGTGGTGTCGCTGTAGGCGGTCTCCGCGCCCCTCTTTCCCTGACGCCGTCCCCGTGTGCCGGGGGGTGGGGAGGGAGGAGCCGGTGGGAACCGGGAGGATGAGCAGCCGTTACCCCCCGAGGCCGCTGCTGGCGCCGGCGGACGGTGTGGAGCCGGAGTCCCGGGAGGAGGAGGAGGCCGCGGCGGTGTCCCCCGGGGAGGCGGAAGCGCTGGTCCCCTGCTCCCCCGGGGCCGGGGCCGGGGCCGGGTCCCCGCGGCGGGCGGCTACATCCGGGTCCCCGCGGAGGGCGGTGCTGACGGTCTGTGTCCTTTGTTACATCAACCTCCTCAACTACATGGACCGCTTCACAGTGGCAGGTCAGCACCAGCTCACACCAGCACAGCACCAGTACACACCAGCACAGCACCAGTATACACCAGTACAATACCAGTATACACCAGTATAACTACATGGACCGCTTCACAGTGGCAGGTCAGCACCAGCTCACACCAGCACAGCACCAGTACACACCAGCACAGCACCAGTATACACCAGTACAATACCAGTATACACCAGTATAACTACATGGACCGCTTCACAGTGGCAGGTCAGCACCAGCTCACACCAGCACAGCACCAGTACACACCAGCACAGCACCAGTATACACCAGTACAATACCAGTATACACCAGTATAACTACATGGACCGCTTCACAGTGGCAGGTCAGCACCAGCTCACACCAGCACAGCACCAGTACACACCAGCACAGCACCAGTATACACCAGTACAATACCAGTATACACCAGTATAACTACATGGACCGCTTCACAGTGGCAGGTCAGCACCAGCTCACACCAGTACAGCACCAGTACACACCAGTATACACCAGTATAATACCAGTATAACTACATGGACCGCTTCACAGTGGCAGGTCAGCACCAGCTCACACCAGCACACCAGTACAACACCAGTACAACACCAGCACAGCACCAGCACAACACCAGTACACCAGTACAACACCAGCACAGCACCAGTACAACACCAGCTCACACCAGTACAACACCAGCACAGCACCAGTACAACACCAGTACAACACCAGCTCACACCAGCTCCTTTGTGGGCGGCACGGTGGCACAGTGGTTAGCACTGCTGCCTCACAGCGCCTGTAGACCCGGGTTCAATTCCCGACTCAGGCGACTGACTGTGTGGAGTTTGCACGTTCTCCCCGTGTCTGCGTGGGTTTCCTCCGGGTGCTCCGGTTTCCTCCCACAGTCACAAAGATGTGCGGGTCAGGTGAATTGGCCAAGCTAAATTGCCCATAGTGTTAGGTAAGGGGTAAATGTAGGGGTATGGGTGGGTTGCGCTTCGGCGGGTCGGTGTGGACTTGTTGGGCCGAAGGGCCTGTTTCCACACTGTAAGTCTAAAAAAAACACCAGCACAGCACCAGTACAACACCAGCTCACACCAGCACAGCACCAGCTCACACCAGTATACACCAGCACAGCACCAGTATACACCAGTATAATACCAGTATACACCAGTACAACACCAGTACAACACCAGTATAATACCAGTACAACACCAGTACACACCAGTATAATACCAGTATACACCAGTATACACCAGTACAACACCAGTACTACACCAGTATACACCAGCACAGCACCAGTATACACCAGTATAATACCAGTATACACCAGTACAACACCAGTACAACACCAGTATAATACCAGTATACACCAGTACAATACCAGTACACACCAGTACAGCACCAGTACAATACCAGTATACACCAGTACAGCACCAGTACAACACCAATATAACTACATGGACCCATTCACAGTGGCAGGTCAGCACCAGCACACCAGTACAACACCAGTATAACACCAGTACAACACCAGTATAACACCAATACAACACCAGTACACCACCAGCACACCAGTACAGCACCAGTATAATACCAGTATAACTACATGGACCGCTTCACAGTGGCAGGTCAGCACCAGCACACCAGTACAACACCAGTGCACACCAGTATAACTACATGGACCGCTTCACAGTGGCAGGTCAGCACCAGCGCCCCAGTATAATACCAGTATAACACCAGTATACACCAGTACAATACTAGTACACACCAGTACAGCACCAGTATACACCAGTATAATACCAGTACAATACCAGTACACACCAGTATAACTACATGGACCGCTTCACAGTGGCAGGTCAACACCAGCACACCAGTATACACCAGTACAATACCAGTATACACCAGTATAATACCAGTACAATACCAGTATACACCAGTATAACTACATGGACTGCTTCACAGTGGCAGGTCAGCACCAGTATAACACCAGTACAGCACCAGTACACCTGTACAATACCAGTTCAGCACCAGTACTGCACCAGTACACCAGTATAATACCGGTATAACTACATGGACCGCTTCACATTGGCAGGTCAGCACCAGTACAGCACCAGTATAATACCAGTACAACACCAGTACAGCACCAGTATACACCAGTACAACACCAGTATATACCAGTACACACCAGTACAACACCAATATAACTACATGGACCGCTTCACAGTGGCAGGTCAGCACCAGTACACTACCAGTACAATACCAGTACACACCAGTATAACTACATGGACCGCCAGCAGTACACACCAGTACACCAGCACTGCACCAGTATACACCAGTACAGCACCAGTATAACACCAGTACAACTACATGGACCGCTTCACAGTGGCAGGTCAGCACCAGTACAATACCAGTGTACACCAGTACAATACTGGTTCACAGTGGCAGGTCAGCACTAGTACAGCATCGGTACACCACCAATATACCACTGGTATAACACCAGTACGACACCAGTATAGCACCGGTAAAACACCAGTACAGCAGCGGTATAATACCAGTACAACACTGATATAGCGCCAGTACTCCGGTACGACACCAGTACAGCCCGGTATAACACCAGTACAACACTGATATAGCGCCAGTACTCCGGTACGACACCAGTACAGCCCGGTATAACACCAGTACAACACTGATATAGCGCCAGTACTCCGGTATAACACCAGTACAGCCCGGTATAACACCAGTACAACACTGATATAGCGCCAGTACAATACTAGTTCATCATCAGTATAACACCAGCACAGCCCAGTACAGCACCAGCACAGCAGCGCACTACAGGGGGTGGGGGGGGTGAAGGGAGGAGCAGGATTGTTGGAGTGGAGGGGAGTAGGAGTGAGGGAGGTGGAAATGTGGGGGTGGGAGGGAGGGGAAAGGGGGGTGGAATGGGGAGAGGGAATGCGGGGGAGGGGAAGGGAATGGTGGGGAGGGGGATGGGGGAGGGGGATGGGGTTGAGGGGGAATGGGGGAGGGGCGATCGAGGCAATGGAGAGAGAGGGTGAGTCGGGACAGAGTTTGGGGGGAGTGCGGTCGGGACAGGGAAGTGGGAGAGGGGCGAGATGCCGGGGTCGGCGTGGGTCTGTGGGGTTGCGTCAGGGGATGGGAGCTTGGGGCAAGGGCAATTGAGTGGGGGAGGGCGCTGAGAGGGAGAACCAGAGGGTGGGAGAATGGGGGGGAAGAGAGCAAGGGAAGGAGAGAGAGAGAGAGGACGCATCGTGAGTGGGGGTCACGGAGAGACGAGGGGGGAGAGAAGGGTTGAGGGAGAGCGGGCAGAGGCACAGGGAAAGGAGGGCAGTGGGGCTGAAGGGGGGAGAATGATCATGCACATGCTGTATCTGATGGCTCCGATACCTTCCCCTCAACAGGAGTATTGCCTGACATTGAGGAATACTTCGAAATCGGAGACAGCAGCTCGGGACTATTACAGACAGGTACGTTACCCACAGTCTGTAACTCCCTCCCGGGGAGCTGTTATTCTGTATATAAACCACCCCGAACCCCTCGATTAGATTCCAGTCTGTAACTCCCTCCCGGGGAGCTGTTATTCTGTATATAAACCACCCCGAACCCCTCAATTAGATTCCAGTCTGTAACTCCCTCCCGGGGGAGCTGTTATTCTGTATATAAACCACCCCGAACCCCTCGATTAGATTCCAGTCTGTAACTCCCTCCCGGGGGAGCTGTTATTCTGTATATAAACCACCCCGAACCCCTCGATTAGATTCCAGTCTGTAACTCTCTCCCGGGGAGCTGTTATTCTGTATATAAACCACCCTGAACCCCTCGATTAGATTCCAGTCTGTAACTCCCTCCCGGGGAGCTGTTATTCTGTATATAAACCACCCTGAACCCCTCAATTAGATTCCAGTCTGTAACTCTCTCCCGGGGAGCTGTTATTCTGTATATAAACCACCCTGAACCCCTCCATTAGCTAGTGGGTGGCACAGTGGTTAGCACTGCTGCCTCACAGCGCCTGAGACCAGGGTTCAATTCCCGACTCAGGCGACTGACTGTGTGGAGTTTGCACGTTCTCCCCGTGTCTGCGTGGGTTTCCTCCCACAGTGAATTGGCCATGCTAAATTGCCCGTAGTGTTAGGTAAGGGGTAAATGTGGGGATATGGGTGGGTTGCGCTTCGGCGGGTCGGTGTGGACTTGTTGGGCCGAAGGGCCTGTTTCCACACTATAAGTAATCTAATCTAATCTAATGTATCTGTTATTCTGTATATAAACCACCCTGAACTCCTCGATTAGATTCCAGTCTGTAACTCCCTCCCGGGGAGCTGTTATTCTGTATATAAACCACCCTGAACCCCTGGAGGAGCAAAGCACTGTCACAAAACAAAAACGTTTTCCCACAGCGCGCGTTGGGGTCAGTGGAACAGGGTTGGGAGGGTGAAGGAGGCAGGGTCTGTTCGGACTGGGACGACAGACTGGGTCTGTGATGGGATAGGCAGAAGGTGCAGGGTCACTGGGAGAACGGCGCAAGGGAAATCCTCACTTGGACAGCTGGTACTGGCCCAATGGGCCGAACGGCCTGCCTCTGGGCTTGCAGGCTAGCCTGCTTCCTGTGAGAGTGTGGGGGCTGTGCGACTGTGCTCTCAATGCTGTCATATGACTGCTTCACATGAGCCTCACATGACTCAGTGACTCACCGAGGAGCGACTGAACCAGCTGAGTGGGTGTCTGCAGCATCAGGAAAACAGCATTTGTTAACCCTTTCTCCGAGCTGGAAATGTGGAAAACTGAAATACTATAAACGGACTGACTCCCACAGCTACCTGGACTACACCTCCTCCCACCCTGCCCCCTGTAAAAACTCCATCCCATATTCCCAATTCCTTCATCTCCGCCGCATCTGCTCCCAGGAGGACCAGTTTCCAACACCGTACAGCCCAGATGGCCTCCTTCTTCAAGGACCGCAGATTCCCCCCAGACGTGATCGACGATGCCCTCCACCGCATCTCCTCCACTTCCCGCTCCTCCGCCCTTGAGCCCCGCCCCTCCAATCGCCACCAAGACAGAACCCCACTGGTTCTCACCTACCACCCCACCAACCTCCGTATACAGCGTATCATCCGCCGTCATTTCCGCCACCTCCAAACGGACCCCACCACCAGGGATATATTTCCCTCCCCTCCCCTATCAGCATTGCGCAAAGACCACTCCCTCCGTGACTCCCTCGTCAGGTCCACACCCCCCACCAACCCAACCTCCACCCCCGGCACCTTCCCCTGCAACCGCAGGAAATGCAAAACTTGCGCCCACACCTCCTCCCTCACTTCCCTCCAAGGCCCCAAGGGATCCTTCCATATCCCCAACAAATTCACCTGTACCTCCACACACATCATCTACTGCATCCGCTGCACCCGATGTGGCCTCCTCTATATTGGGGAGACGGGCCGCTTACTTGCGGAACGCTTCAGAGAACACCTCTGGGATGCCCGGACCAACCAACCCAACCACCCTGTGGCTCAACACTTCAACTCTCCCTCCCACCCCACCAAGGACATGCAGGTCCTTGGACTCCTCCATCGCCAGACCATAACAACAAGACGGTTGGAGGAAGAGCGCCTCATCTTCCGCCTAGGAACCCTCCAACCACAAGGGATGGACTCAGATTTCTCCAGTTTCCTCATTTCCCCTCCCCCCACCTTGTCTCAGTCAAATCCCTCGAACTCAGCACCGCCCTCCCAACCTGCAATCTTCTTCCTGACCTCGCCGCCCCCACCCCACTCCGGCCTATCACCCTCACCTTGACCTCCTTCCACCTATCACATCTCCATCGCCCCTCCTCCCTACCTTTTATCTTAGCCTGCTGGACACACTCTCCTCATTCCTTAAGAAGGACTTATGCCCGAAACGTCGAATTCCCTGTTCCTTGGATGCTGCCTAACCTGCTGTGCTTTAACCAGCAACACATTTTTAACCCTTTCTCAGGGCAGTGGCAGTGTCAGTGTCAGCGCTGAGGGTGCCCCGCACTGTGGGAGGGTCAGCGCCGAGGGAGCCCCGCACTGTGGGAGGGTCAGCGCCGAGGGAGCCCCGCACTGTGGGAGGGTCAGCGCCGAGGGAGCCCCGCACTGTGGGAGGGTCAGCGCCGAGGGAGCCCCGCACTGTGGGAGGGTCGGTGCTGAGGGAGCCCCGCACTGTGGGAGGGTCAGCGCCGAGGGTCAGCGCCGAGGGAGCCCCGCACTGTGGGAGGGTCGGTGCTGAGGGAGCCCCGCACTGTGGGAGGGTCAGCGCTGAGGGAGCCCCACACTGTGGGAGTGTCGGCGCCGAGGGAGCCCCGCACTGTGGGAGGGTCAGCGCTGAGGGAGCCCCGCACTGTGGGAGGGTCAGCGCTGAGGGAGTCCCACTCTGCCCCGTTGGGACCCACCTGTCCTGTACCCTCACAGTTTCCTGCTTTCTTCCTCCCCGCCCCCCCCTTCCTCGGCAGTCTTCATCTGCTCCTACATGGTGCTGGCCCCCATCTTTGGTTACCTGGGCGACCGCTACAACAGGAAGTGGATCATGAGCAGTGGCATCCTGTTCTGGTCGGTGATCACCTTACTGAGCTCCTTCGTTCCCAAGAAGGTAAGTGGCGTTGGCTTGGAGCCGGGACAGGGAGTTCACCGCCACCCTCCCAGCCCCCGGGACGTCACATCCCCCCTTTTCCCAGACCCACCCACCTCCCAAACGTGACGCCCCCCGCCCCCCCCCCCCCCCATCCGAGCTGCACCTGGTGAGTTAGACTCCATCTCCCCAAGCCCCGCGATCCCACTGTCTCCAGCACCCTCATTCTTCCGGGACGTCCACTCCCGCGCTCTCTCTCCCTCCCACAACACCCCTCTCCCCTCCCCCTCCCCCGGCGGCTACAGCAATGCACGTCACTATATAAATCCCGTTGAAACCGTACAGGCGTTTCTGACTTGGCCTCCTGTCCTTCCGAACCGCACCCCTGATAGTCTCCGACACCTCCACCGGATCCTGCCCCTGAGCAAGACCGCCCCCCACCCCAGTCTGTCCACGTACCCCTCAGGGGTCTGAGCCTCCAGCCCAGGCAACCTCCCGCTGCACCTTCTGCAGGACTATCACACCCCTCCTGTCACATGGATCCCAGAACGGCACATAACAGTCAGCCTTTGATTCCAGTCTGTAACTCCCTCCCGGTATCTGTTATTCTGTATATAAACCACCCTGAACCCCTCGATTAGATTCCAGTCTGTAACTCCCTCCTGGGGATCTGTTATTCTGCATATAAACCACCCTGAACTCCTCGATTAGATTCCAGTCTGTAACTCCCTCCCGGGGTGCTGTTATTCTGCATATAAACCTCCCTGAACCCCTCGATTAGATTCCAGTCTGTAACTCCCTCCCGGGGTGCTGTTATTCTGTATATAAACCACCCCGAACCCCTCGATTAGATTCCAGTCTGTAACTCCCTCCCGGGTATCTGTTATTCTGTATATAAACCACCCCGAACCCCTCGATTAGATTCCAGTCTGTAACTCCCTCCCGGGTATCTGTTATTCTGTATATAAACCACCCTGAACCCCTCGATTAGATTCCAGTCTGTAACTCCCTCCCGGGGAGCTGTTATTCTGTATATAAACCACCCCGAACCCCTCGATTAGATTCCAGTCTGTAACTCCCTCCCGGGTATCTGTTATTCTGTATATAAACCACCCCGAACCCCTCGATTAGATTCCTGTCTGTAACTCACCCTTGTTAGGTTTCTCTTTATTCTGCTCACCAATGCTTTCTCCATTCTCCATTCTTTGCTGAGCACCCCCCAATAGCTCGCTCTCTTTTATATTTTTTGTCCGCCCCTCTTCGTGAGCTGTCTGTACCTGCCACAGTACGGAAACAGACCCTTCAGCCCATCGCCGACCATTACCCGCCCAAACCGGGTTTCCCCCCTCCCTCCCGTTCACCAGCACGTGGTGCATAGCCCCGCTCTGCCTGGCGTGTTCTTCGCCCTGACCTGTCTGCCCCTCGATAGGCAAGGTTCTCCTTCGTCTGCGCGCCAACGTACTCGCTCTCCGCTCGCTCGTTTTCCTCCTTCGGTACCTCCCGCTTCCACCCGGTGGGATCTTCCCGATCCGAGTTACGATGGCTGTCTCCCGGGATGCCCGTTTGGTCAAGAGATCGTCCCTCCCTCCTCGCTGCGATAATCGGTTCTCCGGTCGAATCTCCCGGTGCACGAGGAGGCCGTTCGAACCCAGCGGCTCCGTCCCGGCTCCCGAGAAGGAACCACCCAGCTCAGTCCCGCTCTCCCGCCCCCGGATCTGTCTAACCTCATTGCTCTGGAATTCCTACCCCACTACCAGGAAGGGCATTTCCAAGTGTCAACCGCTCTCCGGAGCGAAGAGCTGTGTCCACGTTCTCGCTGGCAATCTTGAGATCACGACCCCCCTCCCCCCAGGTCTCTGACTGGGGGAACCCAACAGAATATCCCCCTTGCCCTGTTGGAAGTGTTGGAACACCTCACTCAGGTCTCCTACTGACCTTCGCCGTCGCAAGGCCAGTCAGCCTGATTTCCTGAAGCGGCCCTCGTATCTGAAAAAATCCCCCCTCCTGGTCGCAGCATCGTTCCAGTAAACCTCCAGAGCGCAACTCTCTCCAGGATTTCAACAACCCCCCATCTGTAAATGAGCTGCCCCTGAAAACTGAGCGCGCTCAGTATTGCCCGACCTCCGACCTCTTCCTCAGCGGCAGGCGCCCAGAGCATTCAGGCTGCCCCATCTCGAAGCCAAGGTTGACGTGACACGTCGTGCCGACCTGTGTCCTCAGCTCGGCTCGTCGTCCCACCCCCACAAGCGTTCGGTGATTTGCACGTTTCGGGGGTCTCGTGTCTTTTTGCCTCTGCGTCGGCTGAATCCGGGCGTTCCTCCCTTGGCATCTGCTGTCGGTTTGCCCACGCAAGCCCGTCTCTGCGTGGGCCAGCCTCACCCCGCGGTCGCTCGGAGCGCGCGCGCGCGCTGCGTCGTGGATGTGTTCGGTGTCTACGGTGAGGCGGGGACGGGTGCGCCCGTGTCTCTCTCTTTCTCCCCCCCACCAACTCCCTCGCCTCCTCTTTGCCTCCCGCAGTTTTTCTGGGCGCTGCTGCTCACCCGCGGGCTGGTGGGCATCGGGGAGGCCAGTTACTCCACCATCGCCCCCACGGTCATCGCCGATCTCTTCGTCGGGGACTTGCGGAGCCGCATGTTGTCCATCTTCTATTTCGCGATCCCCGTCGGCAGGTAAGGATCGGGACAATCTCCGCGTGTTTGGGTGAGAGGGGAGTGGGGTCTGTACTGTGTATCTATCTCGGCGTTTAGTCTGGCCCACCGTTGCTCCCAGATGGACAGGGGTCTTTCCCCTGTGTTCCGGATGGTGAGGGAGGTGCGTTACCTTGGGAGTGTGACCCTGTCTCCGTTGGTTGTGTATTTTAACCCTTGGTGTCTGCGCTTTGCTCTCCAGTGGCCTGGGCTACATCGTGGGTTCCAAGGTGACGGACCTCACTGACGACTGGCATTGGGCGCTGAGGGTGAGTCAGATCCTTTATCCGGGCGCCAGCCACTCAGAGGACACTCATCCCTGATTCTCACGCCGTCCCAGGACGGGGAGAGGGCTCACCCGTACAGAATCAATGTGGTATTCTCTCAGCGCTGCCTGCTCCCTCGGCGCTGACCCTCCCACAGTGCGGGGCTCCCTCGGCGCCGACCCTCCCACAGTGCAGGGCTCCCTCAGCGCTGACCCTCCCACAGTGCGGGGCTCCCTCAGCGCTGACCCTCCCACAGTGCGGGGCTCCCTCAGCGCTGACCCTCCCACAGTGCGGGCTCCCTCAGCGCTGACCCTCCCGCAGTGCGGGGCTCCCTCAGCGCTGACCATCCCACAGTGCGGGGCCACTTCGGCGCTGACCCTCCCACAGTGCGGGGCTCCCTCGGCGCTGACCCTCCCACAGTGCGGGGCTCCCTCGGCGCTGACCCTCCCACAGTGCAGGGCCCCCTCAGCGCTGACCCTCCCACAGTGCGGGGCTCCCTCAGCGCTGACCCTCCCACAGTGCGGGGCTCCCTCGGCGCTGACCCTCCCACAGTGCGGGGCCCCCTCGGCGCTGACCCTCCCACAGTGCGGGGCTCCCTCCGCGCTGACCCTCCCACAGTGCGGGGCTCCCTCAGCGCTGACCCTCCCACAGTGCGGGCTCCCTCAGCGCTGACCCTCCCACAGTGCGGGGCTCCCTCAGCGCTGGCCCTCCCACAGTGCGGCGCTCCCTCGGCGCTGACCCTCCCACAGTGCGGGGTTCCCTCGGCGCTGACCCTCCCACAGTGCGGGGCTCCCTCGGCGCTGACCCTGTTTCTTGTCTGTGTAGGTGACTCCAGGCCTTGGCCTTGTTGCAGTGGTTTTGCTTGTATTCATTGTACCAGAACCACCGCGAGGAGCAGTGGAGCGACGGTCCAAGCGAGCGCTTGTGAACACTTCCTGGCTCACCGATGTCAAAGAACTTTCCAAGAAGTAAGAGGCGTCTTCACTCTTCTCACTCCCAGAGAGGAAAGGACAGTGTATCTAACACACCCCGGTCCCAGAGAGAGAGAGAGAGGGGAAAGGACAGTGTATCTAACACCCCCCGGTCCCAGAGAGAGAGAGGGGGAAAGGACAGTGTATCTAACACACCCCGGTCCCAGAGAGA
>NC_083441.1:5729532-5741120 GCF_020745735.1 Hemiscyllium ocellatum
CACAGGGAGAAGGGACGGTATTCTGTCAGTGTGTACACTGCACCCAGTGTGGGTTACACAGGGAGACGGGACGGTATTCTGTCATTGTGTACATGGCACCCAGTGTGGGTTACACAGGGAGACGGGACGGTGTTCTGTCAGTGTGTACACCGCACCCAGTGTGGGTTACACAGGGAGACGGGACGGTATTCTGTCAGTGTGTACACGGTACCCAGTGTGGGTTACACAGAGAGACGGGACGGTATTCTGTCAGTATGTACAGGGCGTCCAGTGTGGGTTACACAGGGAGACGGGACGGTATTCTGTCAGTATGTACAGGGCGTCCAGTGTGGGTTACACAGGGAGACGGGACGGTATTCTGTCAGTGTGTACACGGCGCCCAGTGCGGGTTACACAGGGAGACGGGGCGGTATTCTGTCAGTGTGTACACGGCACCCAGTGTGGGTTACACAGGGAGAAGGGACGGTATTCTGTCAGTGTGTACACTGCACCCAGTGTGGGTTACACAGGGAGACGGGACGGTATTCTGTCATTGTGTACATGGCACCCAGTGTGGGTTACACAGGGAGACGGGACGGTATTCTGTCAGTGTGTACACCGCACCCAGTGTGGGTTACACAGGGAGACGGGACGGTATTCTGTCAGTGTGTACACGGCACCCAGTGTGGGTTACACAGGGAGACGGGACGGTATGCTGTCAGTGTGTACACCGCACCCAGTGTGGGTTACACAGGGAGACGGGACGGTATTCTGTCAGTATGTACACCGCACCCAGTGTGGGTTACACAGGGAGACAGGACGGTATTCTGTCAGTGTGTACACGGCACCCAGTGTGGGTTACACAGGGAGACGGGACGGTATTCTGTCAGTGTGTACACCGCACCCAGTGTGGGTTACACAGGGAGACGGGACGGTATTCTGTCAGTGTGTACACCGCACCCAGTGTGGGTTACACAGGGAGACGGGACGGTATTCTGTCAGTATGTACACCGCATCCAGTGTGGGTTACACAGGGAGACGGGACGGTATTCTGTCAGTGTGTACACGGCACCCAGTGTGGGTTACACAGGGAGACGGGGCGGTATTCTGTCAGTGTGTACACCGCACCCGGTGTGGGTTACACAGTGAGACGGGACGGTGTTCTGTCAGTGTGTACAGGGCGCCCAGTGCGGGTTACACAGGGAGACGGGACGGTGTTCTGTCAGTGTGTACAGGGCGCCCAGTGCGGGTTACACAGGGAGACGGGACGGTATTCTGTCAGTGTGTACACCGCACCCAGTGTGGGTTACACAGGGAGACGGGGCGGTATTCTGTCAGTGTGTACACCGCTCCCAGTGCGGGTTACACAGGGAGACGGGACGGTATTCTGTCAGTGTGTACACTGCGCCCAGTGTGGGTTACACAGGGAGACGGGACGGTATTCTGTCAGTATGTACACGGCGCCCAGTGTGGGTTACACAGGGAGACGGGACGGTATTCTGTCAGTGTGTACACGGCACCCAGTGTGGGTTACACAGGGAGACGGGACGGTATTCTGTCAGTGTGTACACGGCGTCCAGTGCGGGTTACACAGGGAGACGGGACGGTATTCTGTCAGTGTGTACACGGCACCCAGTGTGGGTTACACAGGGAGACGGGACGGTATTCTGTCAGTGTGTACACGGCACCCAGTGTGGGTTACACAGGGAGACGGGACGGTATTCTGTCAGTGTGTACACCGCTCCCCGTGTGGGTTACACAGGGAGACGGGACGGTATTCTGTCAGTGTGTACACCGCTCCCAGTGTGGGTTACACAGGGAGACGGGACGGTATTCTGTCAGTGTGTACGCGGCACCCAGTGTGGGTTACACAGGGAGACGGGACGGTATTCTGTCTGTGTGTACACGGCACCCAGTGTGGGTTACACAGGGAGACGGGACGGTATTCTGTCAGTGTGTACACGGCGCCCAGTGTGGGTTACACAGGGAGACGGGACGGTATTCTGTCAGTGTGTACACGGCACCCAGTGTGGGTTACACAGGGAGACGGGACGGTATTCTGTCAGTGTGGACACGGTACCCAGTGTGGGTTACACAGGGAGACGGGACGGTATTCTGTCAGTGTGTACACCGCACCCAGTGTGGGTTACACAGGGAGACGGGACGGTATTCTGTCAGTGTGTACACCGCACCCAGTGTGGGTTACACAGGGAGACGGGACGGTATTCTGTCAGTGTGTACACGGCACCCAGTGTGGGTTACACAGGGAGACGGGACGGTATTCTGTCAGTGTGTACACCGCACCCAGTGTGGGTTATACAGGGAGACGGGACGGTATTCTGTCAGTGTGTACACCGCACCCAGTGTGGGTTACACAGGGAGACGGGACGGTATTCTGTCAGTGTGGACACGGTACCCAGTGTGGGTTACACAGGGAGACGGGACGGTATTCTGTCAGTGTGTACACGGCACCCAGTGTGTGTTACACAGGGAGACGGGACAGTATTCTGTCAGTGTGTACACGGTACCCAGTGTGAATTAGACAGTGTACTCGTGTGTTGAGACTGCGGGAGCAGGCCACTGGTTTGCAAATCAGAGGAAACTGAGCCATTAAGTTAACACTTCATTCTCTCTCCGTCTCTCTCTCTCTCTCTCTCTCTCTCTCTCACTCACTCGCCAATCCCTCCTACCTTCTCTCTCACTCGCCAATCCCTCCTATCTCCTCCCCTCTCCCCCCACCCCGCTCTGCAGTACGTGGTTATTCCCACGCGTCGTTCCACCGCTGAGGCTTTCCAGATTATGATGTCCCATCTCCTGGGTGACGCCAGCAGCCCGTACCTGATTGGAGTGGTGAGTCATCGATTCCCAGGTGGGATCCCTGCACCTCTGCCCGAGCGCGCGCTCCATCCCTCTTTCTCATGCTTTCTCTCGGAATCTCTCCCTTTCCCAGAGGCGCTCTCGCGTGCACTCTCCCGCGTGCACTCTCCCGCGTGCACTCTCCCGCGTGCACTCTCTCGCGTGCACTCTCTCGCGTGCACTCTCTCGCGTGCACTCCCTCGCGGCACTCCCTCGCGGCACTCCCTCGCGGCACTCCCTCGCGTGCACTCTCTCGCGGCACTCCCTCACACGCTCCCTCGCGTGCACTCCCTCGCGCGCTCTCTCACGCACGCTCTCTCGCTAGCTCACAGACACTCAGGCACACTCTCTCTCTCACATACTCTCTCTCATACATACTGCTTTTCAGACATAGTCTCTCTCACACACGCTCTCACTCTCTCTCTCTCTCTCTCACACACACACAGACACACACACACACACTCTCTCACACACGCTGTCTCGCACGCGCGCTCTCGCTCTCACGCTCTCGCTCGCGCACGCTCTCTCGCACACTCTCTTAAACACACTCAAGCGCGCTCTCTCACGCGCGCTCTCTCTCGCTCGCACGCACTCTCTCGCACACTCCAGCTCACTCACTCAGACTCGCACACCCTGTCTGTCTGTGTGTCTCTCTCTCTGTCACACCACCATGTGCCCCCCAGCCCCTTGGTTGGAGGATGTGCCTGAGTCCAGAGAGGGCAGTCAGCCCTCATGGTACGTGGCGCTGTTGGCATTGCCCCAGTCGCCATGACTGGTACCTGCCTGGTCCTGTGCCAAGCTAACCTTGAGGCCTGTGACGCCCGCTCGGTCACTGACCCCTCTTACTTTGTATCTCTCTCTCTCTCTCTCTCTGTGTGCGCGGTGTTCAGATTTCGGACGCAATCCGGCGTTCCCGCCCGGACTCGTACTTGGCGGAGTTCCGGAGCCTGGAGTACGCGCTGATGATCTGCTGCTTTGTCGGGGCGATGGGAGGGGCTGCTTTCCTGGCAACGGCCGTGTTCATCGAGAGGGACCGCAGGAAGGCGGAGCTCTACACGCAAGGTGGGGGTCCCGGTGACTACCCGCGGCACGGCACACACTGTCCCCACCCCACACGGCACACACTGTCCCCACCCCACACGGCACACACTGTCCCCACTCCCTACACACTGTCCCCACCCCACAGGGCGCACACTGTCCCCACCCCACACGGCACACACTGTCCCCACTCCGTCCCCACTCCACACGGCACACACTGTCCCCACCCCACACGGCACACACTGTCCCCACCCCACACGGCACACACTGTCCCCACTCCCTACACACTGTCCCCACTCCCTACAGCACACACTGTCCCCACTCCCTACACACTGTCCCCACTCCACACGGCACACACTGTCCCCACCCCACACGGCGCACACTGTCCCCACTCCCTACAGCACACACTGTCCCCACCCCACACGGCACACACTGTCCCCACCCCACACGGCGCACACTGTCCCCACCCCACACGGCACACACTGTCCCCACTCCCTACACACTGTCCCCACCCCACACGGCACACACTGTCCCCACTCCCTACAGCACACTCTGTCCCCACCCCACACGGCGCACACTGTCCCCACTCCCTACAGCACACACTGTCCCCACTCCACACGGCGCACACTGTCCCCACCCCACACGGCTCACACTGTCCCCACCCCACACGGCACACTCTGTCCCCACTCCCTACACACTGTCCCCACCCCACACGGCACACACTGTCCCCACCCCACACGGCACACACTGTCCCCACTCCCTACACACTGTCCCCACTCCCTACAGCACACACTGTCCCCACTCCCTACAGCACACACTGTCCCCACTCCCTACACACTGTCCCCACTCCCTACAGCACACACTGTCCCCACTCCCTACACACTGTCCCCACCACACACAGCGCACACTGTCCCCACCCCACACGGCGCACACTGTCCCCACCCCACACGGCACACTCTGTCCCCACTCCCTACACACTGTCCCCATTCCCTACACACTGTCCCCACTCCCTACAGCACACACTGTCCCCACTCCCTACACACTGTCCCCACCCCCTACACACTGTCCCCATTCCCTACAGCACACACTGTCCCCATTCCCTACAGCACACACTGTCCCCACTCCCCACACACTGTCCCCACTCCCCACACACTGTCCCCACTCCCTACACTCTGTCCCCACTCCCTACACACTGTCCCCACCCCACACGGCACACACTGTCCCCACCCCACACGGCACACACTGTCCCCACTCCCTACACACTGTCCCCACTCCCTACACACTGTCCCCACTCCCTACAGCACACACTGTCCCCACTCCCTACACACTGTCCCCACTCCCTACAGCACACACTGCCCCACTCCCTACACACTGTCCCCACTCCCTACAGCACACACTGTCCCCACTCCCTACAGCACACACTGTCCCCACTCCCTACACACTGTCCCCACTCCCTACAGCACACACTGTCCCCACTCCCTACACACTGTCCCCACTCCCTACACACTGTCCCCACTCCCTGCAGCACACACTGTCCCCACTCCCTACAGCACACACTGTCCCCACTCCCTACACACTGTCCCCACTCCCTACACACTGTCCCCACTCCCCACACACTGTCCCCACTCCCTACACACTGTCCCCACTCCCTACACACTGTCCCCACTTCCTACAGCACACACTGTCCCCACTCCCTACACACTGTCCCCACTCCCTACACACTGTCCCCACGCCCCACACACTGTCCCCACTCCCTACAGCACACACTGTCCCCACGCCCCACACACTGTCCCCACGCCCCACACACTGTCCCCACTCCCTACACACTGTCCCCACCCCCTACACACTGTCCCCACCCCCTACAGCACACACTGTCCCCACTCCCTACACACTGTCCCCATTCCCTACAGCACACACTGTCCCCACTCCCCACACACTGTCCCCACTCCCTACACACTGTCCCCACTCCCTACAGCACACACTGTCCCCACTCCCCACACACTGTCCCCACGCCCCACACACTGTCCCCACCCCACACGGCGCACACTGTCCCCACCCCACAAGGCACACACTGTCCCCACTCCCTACACACTGTCCCCACCCCACACGGCGCACACTGTCCCCACCCCACACGGCGCACACTGTCCCCACTCCCTACACACTGTCCCCACCCCACACGGCGCACACTGTCCCCACTCCCTACAGCACACACTGTCCCCACTCCACACGGCGCACACTGTCCCCACCCCACACGGGTCACACTGTCCCCACCCCACACGGCTCACACTGTCCCCACCCCACACGGCACACTCTGTCCCCACTCCCTACACACTGTCCCCACCCCACACGGCACACACTGTCCCCACCCCACACGGCACACACTGTCCCCACTCCCTACACACTGTCCCCACTCCCTACAGCACACACTGTCCCCACTCCCTACACACTGTCCCCACTCCCTACAGCACACACTGTCCCCACTCCCTACACGCTGTCCCCACTCCCTACAGCACACACTGTCCCCACTCCCTACACACTGTCCCCACTCCCTACACACTGTCCCCACTCCACACGGCGCACACTGTCCCCACCCCACATGGCTCACACTGTCCCCACCCCACACGGCTCACACTGTCCCCACCCCACACGGCACACTCTGTCCCCACTCCCTACACACTGTCCCCACACCCTACACACTGTCCCCACTCCCTACAGCACACACTGTCCCCACTCCCTACACACTGTCCCCACTCCCTACAGCACACACTGTCCCCACTCCCTACAGCACACACTGTCCCCACTCCCTACACACTGTCCCCACTCCCTACAGCACACACTGTCCCCACTCCCTACAGCACACACTGTCCCCACTCCCTACACACTGTCCCCACTCCCGACACACTGTCCCCACTTCCTACAGCACACACTGTCCCCACTCCCTACACACTGTCCCCACTCCCTACAGCACACACTGTCCCCACTCCCTACACACTGTCCCCACTCCCTACAGCACACACTGTCCCCACTCCCTACAGCACACACTGTCCCCACTCCCTACACACTGTCCCCACTCCCTACACACTGTCCCCACGCCCCACACACTGTCCCCACGCCCCACACACTGTCCCCACGCCCCACACACTGTCCCCACTCCCTACACACTGTCCCCATTCCCTACAGCACACACTGTCCCCATTCCCTACAGCACACACTGTCCCCACTCCCCACACACTGTCCCCACTCCCTACACACTGTCCCCACTCCCTACAGCACACACTGTCCCCACTCCCCACACACTGTCCCCACGCCCCACACACTGTCCCCACTCCCTACACACTGTCCCCACTCCCCACACACTGTCCCCATTCCCTACAGCACACACTGTCCCCACTCCCTACACACTGTCCCCACTCCCTACACACTGTCCCCACTCCCCACACACTGTCCCCACTCCCCACACACTGTCCCCACTCCCCACAGCACACACTGTCCCCACTCCCCACACACTGTCCCCACTCCCTACACACTGTCCCCACTCCCTACACATTGTCCCCACTCCCCACACACTGTCCCCATTCCCTACAGCACACACTGTCCCCACTCCCCACACACTGTCCCCACTCCCCACACACTGTCCCCCACTCCCTACACACTGTCCCCGCTCCCTACAGCACACACTGTCCCCACTCCCTACACACTGTCCCCACTCCCCACACACTGTCCCCACTCCCTACACACTGTCCCCACTCCCTACAGCACACACTGTCCCCACTCCCTACACACTGTCCCCACTCCCTACAGCACACACTGTCCCCACTCCCTACAGCACACACTGTCCCCACTCCCTACACACTGTCCCCACTCCCTACAGCACACACTGTCCCCACTCCCTACACACTATCCCCACTCCCTACACACTGTCCGCACTCCCTGCAGCACACACTGTCCCCACTCCCTACAGCACACACTGTCCCCACTCCCTACACACTGTCCCCACTCCCCACACACTGTCCCCACTTCCTACAGCACACACTGTCCCCACTCCCTACACACTGTCCCCACTCCCTACAGCACACACTGTCCCCACTCCCTACACACTGTCCCCACTCCCTACACACTGTCCCCACGCCCCACACACTGTCCCCACGCCCCACACACTGTCCCCACGCCCCACACACTGTCCCCACTCCCTACACACTGTCCCCACTCCCTACACACTGTCCCCACCCCCTACACACTGTCCCCATTCCCTACAGCACACACTGTCCCCACTCCCCACACACTGTCCCCACTCCCCACACACTGTCCCCACTCCCTACACACTGTCCCCACTCCCTACAGCACACACTGTCCCCACTCCCCACACACTGTCCCCACGCCCCACACACTGTCCCCACTCCCTACACACTGTCCCCACTCCCACACACTGTCCCCATTCCCTACAGCACACACTGTCCCCACTCCCTTCACACTGTCCCCACTCCCTACACACTGTCCCCACTCCCCACACACTGTCCCCACACCCCACACACTGTCCCCACTCCCTACAGCACACACTGTCCCCACTCCCTAAACACTGTCCCCACTCCCCACACACTGTCCCCACTCCCCACACACTGTCCCCAATCCCTACACACTGTCCCCGCTCCCTACAGCACACACTGTCCCCACTCCCTACACACTGTCCCCACTCCCTACACACTGTCCCCACTCCCCACACACTGTCCCCACTCCCTACACACTGTCCCCACTCCCTACAGCACACACTGTCCCCACTCCCTACACACTGTCCCCACTCCCTACACACTGTCCCCACTCCCTACAGCACACACTGTCCCCACTCCCTACACTCTGTCCCCACCCCCTACAGCACACTCTGTCCCCACCCCCTACAGCACACACTGTCCCCACTCCCCACACACTGTCCCCACTCCCTACAGCACACACTGTCCCCACTCCCCACACACTGTCCCCACCCCACACAGCACACACTGTCCCCACTCCCCACACACTGTCCCCACTCCCTACAGCACACACTGTCCCCACTCCCTACACACTGTCCCCACTCCCTACAGCACTCACTGTCCCCACTCCCTACACACTGTCCCCACTCCCTACAGCACACACTGTCCCCACTCCCTACACACTGTCCCCACTCCCTGCAGCACACACTGTCCCCACTCCCTACAGCACACACTGTCCCCACTCCCTACACACTGTCCCCACTCCCTACACACTGTCCCCACTCCCGACACACTGTCCCCACTCCCTACAGCACACACTGTCCCCACTCCCTACACACTGTCCCCACTCCCTACAGCACACACTGTCCCCACTCCCTACACACTGTCCCCACTCCCTACACACTGTCCCCACTCCCTACACACTGTCCCCACGCCCCACACACTGTCCCCACGCCCCACACACTGTCCCCACGCCCCACACACTGTCCCCACGCCCCACACACTGTCCCCACTCCCCACACACTGTCCCCACTCCCTACACACTGTCCCCACTCCCTACAGCACACACTGTCCCCACTCCCTACACACTGTCCCCATTCCCTACAGCACACACTGTCCCCATTCCCTACAGCACACACTGTCCCCACTCCCCACACACTGTCCCCACTCCCTACAGCACACACTGTCCCCACTCCCTACACACTGTCCCCACTCCCCACACACTGTCCCCACGCCCCACACACTGTCCCCACTCCCTACACACTGTCCCCACTCCCCACACACTGTCCCCATTCCCTACAGCACACACTGTCCCCACTCCCTACACACTGTCCCCACTCCCTACACACTGTCCCCACTCCCCACACACTGTCCCCACTCCCCACACACTGTCCCCACTCCCCACACACTGTCCCCACTCCCTACAGCACACACTGTCCCCATTCCCCACACACTGTCCCCACTCCCTACACACTGTCCCCACTCCCTACACATTGTCCACACTCCCCACACACTGTCCCCACTCCCCACACACTGTCCCCACTCCCTACACACTGTCCCCGCTCCCTACAGCACACACTGTCCCCACTCCCTACACACTGTCCCCACTCCCTACACACTGTCCCCACTCCCCACACACTGTCCCCATTCCCTACAGCACACACTGTCCCCACTCCCCACACACTGTCCCCCACTCCCCACACACTGTCCCCACTCCCTACACACTGTCCCCACTCCCTACAGCACACACTGTCCCCACTCCCTACACACTGTCCCCACTCCCTACACACTGTCCCCACTCCCTACAGCACACACTGTCCCCACTCCCTACAGCACACACTGTCCCCACTCCCTACACACTGTCCCCACTCCCTACAGCACACACTGTCCCCACTCCCTACACACTATCCCCACTCCCTACACACTGTCCGCACTCCCTGCAGCACACACTGTCCCCACTCCCTACAGCACACACTGTCCCCACTCCCTACACACTGTCCCCACTCCCTACACACTGTCCCCACTCCCCACACACTGTCCCCACTTCCTACAGCACACACTGTCCCCACTCCCTACACACTGTCCCCACTCCCTACAGCACACACTGTCCCCACTCCCTACACACTGTCACCACTCCCTACACACTGTCCCCACTCCCTACACACTGTCCCCACGCCCCACACACTGTCCCCACGCCCCACACACTGTCCCCACGCCCCACACACTGTCCCCACGCCCCACACACTGTCCCCACTCCCACACACTGTCCCCACTCCCCACACACTGTCCCCACTCCCTACACACTGTCCCCACTCCCTACAGCACACACTGTCCCCACTCCCTACACACTGTCCCCACCCCCTACACACTGTCCCCATTCCCTACAGCACACACTGTCCCCATTCCCTACAGCACACACTGTCCCCACTCCCCACACACTGTCCCCACTCCCCACACACTGTCCCCACTCCCTTCACACTGTCCCCACTCCCTACAGCACACACTGTCCCCCACTCCCCACACACTGTCCCCACGCCCCACACACTGTCCCCACTCCCTACACACTGTCCCCACTCCCCACACACTGTCCCCATTCCCTACAGCACACACTGTCCCCACTCCCTACACACTGTCCCCACTCCCTACACACTGTCCCCACTCCCCACACACTGTCCCCACACCCCACACACTGTCCCCACTCCCTACAGCACACACTGTCCCCATTCCCCACACACTGTCCCCCACTCCCTACACACTGTCCCCACTCCCCACACACTGTCCCCATTCCCTACAGCACACACTGTCCCCACTCCCTAAACACTGTCCCCACTCCCCACACACTGTCCCCAATCCCTACACACTGTCCCCGCTCCCTACAGCACACACTGTCCCCACTCCCTACACACTGTCCCCACTCCCTACACACTGTCCCCACTCCCCACACACTGTCCCCACTCCCCACACACTGTCCCCCACTCCCTACACACTGTCCCCACTCCCTACAGCACACACTGTCCCCACTCCCTACACACTGTCCCCACTCCCTACACAATGTCCCCACTCCCTGCAGCACACACTGTCCCCACTCCCTACAGCACACACTGTCCCCACTCCCTACACTCTGTCCCCACCCCCTACAGCACACTCTGTCCCCACCCCCTACAGCACACACTGTCCCCACCCCCTACAGCACACACTGTCCCCACTCCCCACACACTGTCCCCACTCCCTACAGCACACACTGTCCCCGAT
>NC_083441.1:5757716-5852716 GCF_020745735.1 Hemiscyllium ocellatum
CCCACACACTGTCCCCACTCCCTACACACTGTCCCCATTCCCTACAGCACACACTGTCCCCACTCCCTACACACTGTCCCCCACTCCCTACACACTGTCCCCATTCCATACAGCACACACTGTCCCCACTCCCTACACACTGTCCCCACTCCCTCCAGCACACACTGTCCCCACTCCCTACACACTGTCCCCACTCCCCACACACTGTCCCCACTCCCCACACACTGTCCCCACTCCCTACACACTGTCCCCACTCCCTACAGCACACACTGTCCCCACTCCCTACACACTGTCCCCACTCCCTACACACTGTCCCCACTCCCTACACACTGTCCCCACTCCCTACACACTGTCCCCACGCCCCACACACTGTCCCTACGCCCCACACACTGTCCCCACGCCCCACACACTGTCCCCACTCCCTACACACTGTCCCCACCCCCTACAGCACACACTGTCCCCACTCCCTACACACTGTCCCCAGTCCCTACAGCACACACTGTCCCCATTCCCTACAGCACACACTGTCCCCACTCCCCACACACTGTCCCCACTCCCTACACACTGTCCCCACTCCCTACACACTGTCCCCACTCCCACACACTGTCCCCACTCCCTACATACTGTCCCCATTCCCTACAGCACACACTGTCCCCCATTCCCTACAGCACACACTGTCCCCACTCCCCACACACTGTCCCCACTCCCTACACACTGTCCCCACTCCCTACACACTGTCCCCACGCCCCACACACTGTCCCCACGCCCCACACACTGTCCCCACGCCCCACACACTGTCCCCACGCCCCACACACTGTCCCCACTCCCTACACACTGTCCCCACTCCCTCCACACTGTCCCCACTCCCTACAGCACACACTGTCCCCACACCCCACACACTGTCCCCACTCCCTACACACTGTCCCCACTCCCTACAGCACACACTGTCCCCACTCCCTACACACTGTCCCCCACTCCCTACACACTGTCCCCACGCCCCACACACTGTCCCCACGCCCCACACACTGTCCCCACGCCCCCCACACTGTCCCCACTCCTTTCAGCAAGCGCTGTCCCCACTCCCTACAGCACACACTGTCCCCCCACTCCCTACACACTGTCCCCACTCCCTACACACTGTCCCCATTCCCTACAGCACACACTGTCCCCACTCCCTACACACTGTCCCCACTCCCTACAGCACACACTGTCCCCACGCCCCACACACTGTCCCCACGCCCCCCACACTGTCCCCACTCCTTTCAGCAAGCGCTGTCCCCACTCCCTACAGCACACACTGTCCCCACTCCCCACACACTGTCCCCACTCCCTACACACTGTCCCCACTCCCTACACACTGTCCCCACTCCCTACAGCACACACTGTCCCCACTCCCCACACACTGTCCCCACTCCCTACACACTGTCCCCACTCCCTACAGCACACACTGTCCCCACTCCCCACACACTGTCCCCACTCCCTACACACTGTCCCCACTCCCTACACACTGTCCCCACTCCCTACAGCACACACTGTCCCCACTCCCTACACACTGTCCCCACTCCCTACAGCACACACTGTCCCCACTCCCTACACACTGTCCCCACTCCCTACAGCACACACTGTCCCCACTCCCTCCACACTGTCCGCACTCCCTACAGCACACACTGTCCCCACTCCCTACACACTGTCCCCACTCCCGACACACTGTCCCCACTCCCTACAGCACACACTGTCCCCACTCCCTACACACTGTCCCCACTCCCTACACACTGTCCCCACTCCCTACACACTGCCCCCGCTCGCGGTGATGGTGAAGGGTAAAGTCCAGGGTAGGGCGCTGGAAGTGCGCAGGCAGGGTCCGGCAGCTGTGCGGAGCAGTAGAGTGGGCATTTCAGGCAAAAGCCCTTTCTGAGGAACCAGGCATCTCGGCTTGGCGTGATTGGCGGTGGGGGGGGGGTGGGAGGCGAGAGAGAAATGGGTGGAAAAGGGGCCTGGGGCCCGGTCACCGAGAGAGCGATCGTGACCGTGCTGGTGGAAGGGACGATGTGCACTGGGGAAGGAGGTAGTATCTGTGCTTTGGGTTGGTATTTTGTGGACTGGGTAAGGGTACAGTGACCGTTCTTTGGGAAGGGACGTTGTGCACTGGCGACACAGGTAGTGTCCGTGCTGTGGGGAGGGAGGTTGTGCACTGGGGAATTGGGCACTGTCGATGCTGTGGGGAAGGGGGGACAGTGTCCGTGCTGTGGGAAAGGGGGGACAGTGTCCGTGCTGTGGGAAGGGGGACAGTGTCCGTGCTGTGGGGACGGGGGGACAGTGTCCGTGCTGTGGGGAAGGGGGGACAGTGTCCGTGCTGTGGGGACGGGGGACAGTGTCCGTGCTGTGGGGACGGGGGACAGTGTCCGTGCTGTGGGGACGGGGGACAGTGTCCGTGCTGTGGGGAAGTGGGGACAGTGTCCGTGCTGTGGGGACGGGGGGACAGTGTCCGTGCTGTGGGGACGGGGGGACAGTGTCCGTGCTGTGGGGACGGGGGACAGTGTCCGTGCTGTGGGGACGGGGGGACAGTGTCCGTGCCGTGGGGAAGGGGGACAGTGTCCGTGCCGTGGGGACAGGGGCACAGTGTCCGTGCTGTGGGGACAGGGGCACAGTGTCCGTGCTGTGGGGACGGGGGCACAGTGTCCGTGCCGTGGGGACGGGGGGACAGTGTCCGTGCCGTGGGGACGGGGGGACAGTGTCCGTGCCGTGGGGGACAGTGTCCGTGCTGTGGGGAAGGGGGACGGTGTCCGTGCCGTGGGAAGGGGGCACAGTGTCCGTGCCGTGGGGGACAGTGTCCGTGCCGTGGGGAAGGGGGACAGTGTCCGTGCTGTGGGGAAGGGGGGACAGTGTCCGTGCTGTGGGGACGGGGGGACAGTGTCCGTGCTGTGGGGACGGGGGCACAGTGTCCGTGCTGTGGGGAAGGGGGACAGTGTCCGTGCTGTGGGGGAGGGGGGACAGTGTCCGTGCTGTGGGGACGGGGGACAGTGTCCGTGCCGTGGGGATGGGGGACAGTGTCCGTGCCGTGGGGACGGGGGGACAGTGTCCGTGCCGTGGGGAAGGGGGACAGTGTCCGTGCTGTGGGGACGGGGGGACAGTGTCCGTGCCGTGGGGAAGGGGGGACAGTGTCCGTGCTGTGGGGACGGGGGGACAGTGTCCGTGCTGTAGGGAAGTGGGGGACAGTGTCCGTGCTGTGGGGACGGGGGACAGTGTCCGTGCTGTGGGGGAGGGGGGACAGTGTCCGTGCTGTGGGGACAGGGGGACAGTGTCCGTGCCGTGGGGAAGGGGGACAGTGTCCGTGCTGTGGGGAAGGGGGGACAGTGTCCGTGCTGTGGGGACGGGGGGACAGTGTCCGTGCTGTGGGGAAGTGGGGGACAGTGTCCGTGCTGTGGGGACGGGGGGACAGTGTCCGTGCTGTGGGGAAGGGGGACAGTGTCCGTGCTATGGGGACGGGGGACAGTGTCCGTGCTGTGGGGAAGGGGGACAGTGTCCGTGCTGTGGGGAAGGGGGACAGTGTCCGTGCTGTGGGGACGGGGGACAGTGTCCGTGCTGTGGGGAAGGGGGACAGTGTCCGTGCTGTGGGGACGGGGGGACAGTGTCCGTGCTGTGGGGACGGGGGGACAGTGTCCGTGCTGTGGGGACGGGGGACAGTGTCCGTGCCGTGGGGAAGGGGGGACAGTGTCCGTGCCGTGGGGAAGGGGGACAGTGTCCGTGCCGTGGGGACGGGGGACAGTGTCCGTGCCGTGGGGACGGGGGACAGTGTCCGTGCCGTGGGCAAGGGGGACAGTGTCCGTGCTGTGGGGACGGGGGGACAGTGTCCGTGCTGTGGGGACGGGGGGACAGTGTCCGTGCTGTGGGGACAGGGGGACAGTGTCCGTGCTGTGGGGACGGGGGGACAGTGTCCGTGCCGTGGGGACGGGGGCACAGTGTCCGTGCTGTGGGGAAGTGGGGGACAGTGTCCGTGCTGTGGGGACGAGGGGACAGTGTCCGTGCCGTGGGGATGGGGGACAGTGTCCGTGCCGTGGGGACGGGGGGACAGTGTCCGTGCCGTGGGGAAGGGGGACAGTGTCCGTGCTGTGGGGACGGGGGGACAGTGTCCGTGCCGTGGGGAAGGGGGGACAGTGTCCGTGCTGTGGGGACGGGGGACAGTGTCCGTGCTGTAGGGAAGTGGGGGACAGTGTCCGTGCCGTGGGGACGGGGGACAGTGTCCGTGCTGTGGGGAAGGGGGACAGTGTCCGTGCCGTGGGGAAGGGGGGACAGTGTCCGTGCTGTGGGGAAGTGGGGGACAGTGTCCGTGCTGTGGGGACGGGGGGACAGTGTCCGTGCTGTGGGGAAGGGGGACAGTGTCCGTGCTGTGGGGACGGGGGGACAGTGTCCGTGCTGTGGGGAAGGGGGACAGTGTCCGTGCTGTGGGGACGGGGGGACAGTGTCCGTGCTGTGGGGACAGTGTCCGTGCTGTGGGGACGGGGGGACAGTGTCCGTGCTGTGGGGAAGTGGGGGACAGTGTCCGTGCCGTGGGGAAGGGGGACAGTGTCCGTGCTGTGGGGACAGTGTCCGTGCTGTGGGGACGGGGGGACAGTGTCCGTGCTGTGGGGAAGTGGGACAGTGTCCGTGCTGTGGGGACGGGGGGACAGTGTCCGTGCTGTGGGGACGGGGGACAGTGTCCGTGCTGTGGGGAAGGGGGACAGTGTCCGTGCTGTGGGGACGGGGGGACAGTGTCCGTGCTGTGGGGAAGGGGGACAGTGTCCGTGCTATGGGGACGGGGGACAGTGTCCGTGCTGTGGGGAAGGGGGACAGTGTCCGTGCTGTGGGGAAGGGGGACAGTGTCCGTGCTGTGGGGACGGGGGGACAGTGTCCGTGCTGTGGGGAAGGGGGACAGTGTCCGTGCTGTGGGGACGGGGGGACAGTGTCCGTGCTGTGGGGGACAGTGTCCGTGCTGTGGGGACAGGGGGACAGTGTCCGTGCTGTGGGGACGGGGGGACAGTGTCCGTGCCGTGGGGAAGGGGGACAGTGTCCGTGCTGTGGGGACGGGGGACAGTGTCCGTGCCGTGGGGACGGGGGACAGTGTCCGTGCCGTGGGCAAGGGGGACAGTGTCCGTGCTGTGGGGACGGGGGGACAGTGTCCGTGCCGTGGGGACGGGGGACAGTGTCCGTGCTGTGGGGACGGGGGGACAGTGTCCGTGCCGTGGGGACGGGGGGACAGTGTCCGTGCTGTGGGGACGGGGGACAGTGTCCGTGCCGTGGGGACGGGGGGCAGTGTCCGTGCTGTGGGGGACAGTGTCCGTGCTGTGGGGACGGGGGACAGTGTCCGTGCTGAGGGGACGGGGGGCAGTGTCCGTGCTGTGGGGGACAGTGTCCGTGCTGTGGGGACGGGGGGACAGTGTCCGTGCTGAGGGGACGGGGGGACAGTGTCCGTGCCGTGGGGACGGGGGGCAGTGTCCGTGCCGTGGGGACGGGGGGACAGTGTCCGTGCTGTGGGGGACAGTGGACAGTGTCCGTGCCGTGGGGACGGGGGGACAGTGTCCGTGCTGTGGGGACGGGGGACAGTGTCCGTGCTGTGGGGGAGGGGGGACAGTGTCCGTGCTGTGGGGACGGGGGACAGTGTCCGTGCTGTGGGGACGGGGGGACAGTGTCCGTGCCTTGGGGACTGGGGGACAGTGTCCGTGCCGTGGGGAAGGGGGACAGTGTCCGTGCCGTGGGGACGGGGGGACAGTGTCCGTGCCGTGGGGAAGGGGGACAGTGTCCGTGCTGTGGGGACGGGGGACAGTGTCCGTGCTGTGGGGAAGGGGGGACAGTGTCCGTGCTGTGGGGAAGGGGGGACAGTGTCCGTGCTGTGGGGACGGGGGGGACAGTGTCCGTGCTGTGGGGATGGGGGACGGTGTCCGTGCTGTGGGGGAGGGGGGACAGTGTCCGTGCTGTGGGGACGGGGGACAGTGTCCGTGCTGTGGGGACGGGGGGACAGTGTCTGTGCTGTGGGGACGGGGGACGGTGTCCGTGCTGTGGGGAAGGGGGGACAGTGTCCGTGCCGTGGGGAAGGGGGACAGTGTCCGTGCTGTGGGGACGGGGGGACAGTGTCCGTGCTGTGGGGACGGGGGACAGTGTCCGTGCCGTGGGGACGGGGGGCAGTGACCGTGCTGTGGGGGACAGTGTCCGTGCTGTGGGGACGGGGGGACAGTGTCCGTGCTGTGGGGACGGGGGACAGTGTCCGTGCTGTGGGGAAGGGGGACAGTGTCCGTGCTGTGGGGAAGGGGGACAGTGTCCGTGCTATGGGGACGGGGGACAGTGTCCGTGCCGTGGGGAAGGGGGACAGTGTCCGTGCTGTGGGGAAGGGGGGACAGTGTCCGTGCTGTGGGGAAGTGGGGGACAGTGTCCGTGCTGTGGGGACGGGGGGACAGTGTCCGTGCTGTGGGGAAGGGGGACAGTGTCCGTGCTGTGGGGACGGGGGGACAGTGTCCGTGCTGTGGGGAAGGGGGACAGTGTCCGTGCTGTGGGGAAGGGGGACAGTGTCCGTGCTGTGGGGAAGGGGGACAGTGTCCGTGCTGTGGGGAAGGGGGACAGTGTCCGTGCTGTGGGGACTGGGGGACAGTGTCCGTGCTGTGGGGAAGTGGGGGACAGTGTCCGTGCTGTGGGGACGGGGGGACAGTGTCCGTGCTGTGGGGAAGGGGGACAGTGTCCGTGCTATGGGGACGGGGGACAGTGTCCGTGCTGTGGGGAAGGGGGACAGTGTCCGTGCTGTGGGGAAGGGGGACAGTGTCCGTGCTGTGGGGACGGGGGGACAGTGTCCGTGCTGTGGGGAAGGGGGACAGTGTCCGTGCCGTGGGGGACAGTGTCCGTGCTGTGGGGACGGGGGGACAGTGTCCGTGCTGTGGGGGACAGTGTCCGTGCTGTGGGGACAGGGGGACAGTGTCCGTGCTGTGGGGACGGGGGGACAGTGTCCGTGCTGTGGGGGACAGTGTCCGTGCTGTGGGGACAGGGGGGACAGTGTCCGTGCTGTGGGGGACAGTGTCCGTGCTGTGGGGACAGGGGGACAGTGTCCGTGCTGTGGGGACGGGGGGACAGTGTCCGTGCCGTGGGGAAGGGGGACAGTGTCCGTGCTGTGGGGACGGGGGACAGTGTCCGTGCCGTGGGGACGGGGGGACAGTGTCCGTGCCGTGGGCAAGGGGGACAGTGTCCGTGCCGTGGGGAAGTGGGGGACAGTGTCCGTGCTGTGGGGACGGGGGGACAGTGTCCGTGCCGTGGGGACGGGGGGACAGTGTCCGTGCTGTGGGGACGGGGGGACAGTGTCCGTGCCGTGGGGACGGGGGGACAGTGTCCGTGCTGTGGGGACGGGGGACAGTGTCCGTGCTGTAGGGAAGTGGGGGACAGTGTCCGTGCTGTGGGGACGGGGGGCAGTGTCCGTGCTGTGGGGGACAGTGTCCGTGCTGTGGGGACGGGGGGACAGTGTCCGTGCTGAGGGGACGGGGGGACAGTGTCCGTGCTGTGGGGAAGGGGGGACAGTGTCCGTGCCGTGGGGACGGGGGACAGTGTCCGTGCCGTGGGGACGGGGGGACAGTGTCCGTGCTGTGGGGACGGGGGGACAGTGTCCGTGCTGTGGGGACGGGGGGACAGTGTCCGTGCCTTGGGGACTGGGGGACAGTGTCCGTGCCGTGGGGAAGGGGGACAGTGTCCGTGCCGTGGGGACGGGGGGACAGTGTCCGTGCCGTGGGGAAGGGGGACAGTGTCCGTGCTGTGGGGACGGGGGACAGTGTCCGTGCTGTGGGGAAGGGGGGACAGTGTCCGTGCTGTGGGGAAGGGGGGACAGTGTCCGTGCTGTGGGGACGGGGGGACAGTGTCCGTGCTGTGGGGACGGGGGCACAGTGTCCGTGCTGTGGGGAAGGGGGACAGTGTCCGTGCTGTGGGGGAGGGGGGACAGTGTCCGTGCTGTGGGGACGGGGGACAGTGTCCGTGCCGTGGGGACGGGGGACAGTGTCCGTGCTGTGGGGACGGGGGACAGTGTCCGTGCTGTAGGGACGGGGGACAGTGTCCGTGCTGTGGGGACGGGGGACAGTGTCCGTGCTGTGGGGACGGGGGGACAGTGTCCGTGCTGTGGGGGAGGGGGGACAGTGTCCGTGCTGTGGGGACGGGGGGACAGTGTCCGTGCTGTGGGGGAGGGGGGACAGTGTCCGTGCTGTGGGGACAGGGGGACAGTGTCCGTGCCGTGGGGAAGGGGGACAGTGTCCGTGCTGTGGGGACGGGGGACAGTGTCCGTGCTGTGGGGAAGTGGGGGACAGTGTCCGTGCTGTGGGGACGAGGGGACAGTGTCCGTGCTGTGGGGACGGGGGGACAGTGTCCGTGCTGTGGGGACGGGGGACAGTGTCCGTGCTATGGGGACGGGGGACAGTGTCCGTGCTGTGGGGAAGGGGGACAGTGTCCGTGCTGTGGGGACGGGGGGACAGTGTCCGTGCTGTGGGGACGGGGGGACAGTGTCCGTGCTGTGGGGACGGGGGGACAGTGTCCGTGCTGTGGGGAAGGGGGACAGTGTCCGTGCTATGGGGACGGGGGACAGTGTCCGTGCTGTGGGGAAGGGGGACAGTGTCCGTGCTGTGGGGACGGGGGTGACAGTGTCCGTGCTGTGGGGACGGGGGGACAGTGTCCGTGCTGTGGGGAAGGGGGACAGTGTCCGTGCTGTGGGGACGGGGGGACAGTGTCCGTGCTGTGGGGAAGTGGGGGACAGTGTCCGTTCTGTGGGGACGGGGGGACAGTGTCCGTGCTGTGGGGAAGGGGGACAGTGTCCGTGCTATGGGGACGGGGGACAGTGTCCGTGCTGTGGGGAAGGGGGACAGTGTCCGTGCTGTGGGGACGGGGGGACAGTGTCCGTGCCGTGGGGACGGGGGGACAGTGTCCGTGCCGTGGGCAAGGGGGACAGTGTCCGTGCTGTGGGGACGGGGGGACAGTGTCCGTGCTGTGGGGACGGGGGGACAGTGTCCGTGCTGTGGGGACGGGGGACAGTGTCCGTGCTGTGGGGACGGGGGGACAGTGTCCGTGCCGTGGGGAAGGGGGACAGTGTCCGTGCTGTGGGGACGGGGGACAGTGTCCGTGCCGTGGGGACGGGGGGACAGTGTCCGTGCCGTGGGCAAGGGGGACAGTGTCCGTGCTGTGGGGACGGGGGGACAGTGTCCGTGCCGTGGGGATGGGGGACAGTGTCCGTGCCGTGGGGACGGGGGACAGTGTCCGTGCTGTGGGGAAGGGGGGACAGTGTCCGTGCTGTGGGGAAGGGGGGACAGTGTCCGTGCTGTGGGGACGGGGGACAGTGTCTGTGCCGTGGGGACGGGGGGACAGTGTCCGTGCCGTGGGGAAGGGGGACAGTGTCCGTGCTGTGGGGACGGGGGACAGTGTCCGTGCCGTGGGGACGGGGGGACAGTGTCCGTGCTGTGGGGGAGGGGGGACAGTGTCCGTGCTGTGGGGACGGGGGGACAGTGTCCGTGCTGTGGGGACGGGGGGACAGTGTCCGTGCTGTGGGGACGGGGGGACAGTGTCCGTGCTGTGGGGACGGGGGGCAGTGACCGTGCTGTGGGGACGGGGGGACAGTGTCCGTGCTGTGGGGACGGGGGGACAGTGTCCGTGCTGTGGGGATGGGGGGCAGTGTCCGTGCTGTGGGGACGGGGGGACAGTGTCCGTGCCGTGGGGACGGGGGACAGTGTCCGTGCTGTGGGGACGGGGGACAGTGTCCGTGCTGTGGGGACGGGGGGACAGTGTCCGTGCCGTGGGGACGGGGGGACAGTGTCCGTGCTGTGGGGACGGGGGACAGTGTCCGTGCTGAGGGGACGGGGGGACAGTGTCCGTGCTGTGGGGATGGGGGGCAGTGTCCGTGCTGTGGGGACGGGGGGACAGTGTCCGTGCTGTGGGGGAGGGGGGACAGTGTCCGTGCCGTGGGGACGGGGGGACAGTGTCCGTGCTGTGGGGACGGGGGGACAGTGTCCGTGCCGTGGGGAAGGGGGACAGTGTCCGTGCTGTGGGGACGGGGGCACGGTGTCCGTGCCGTGGGGACGGGGGGACAGTGTCCGTGCTGTGGGGACGGGGGGACAGTGTCCGTGCTGAGGGGACGGGGGGACAGTGTCCGTGCTGTGGGGACGGGGGGACAGTGTCCGTGCCGTGGGGACGGGGGACAGTGTCCGTGCTGAGGGGACGGGGGGACAGTGTCCGTGCTGAGGGGACGGGGGGACAGTGTCCGTGCTGTGGGGACGGGGGACAGTGTCCGTGCTGTGGGGAAGTGGGGGACAGTGTCCGTGCTGTGGGGACGGGGGGACAGTGTCCGTGCTGTGGGGACGGGGGGACAGTGTCCGTGCTGAGGGGACGGGGGGACAGTGTCCGTGCTGAGGGGACGGGGGGACAGTGTCCGTGCTGTGGGGACGGGGGGCAGTGACCGTGCTGTGGGGGACAGTGTCCGTGCTGTGGGGACGGGGGGCAGTGACCGTGCTGTGGGGGACAGTGTCCGTGCCGTGGGGACGGGGGGACAGTGTCCGTGCTGTGGGGACGGGGGGACAGTGTCCGTGCTGTGGGGACGGGGGGACAGTGTCCGTGCTGTGGGGACGGGGGGACAGTGTCCGTGCTGTGGGGGACAGTGGACAGTGTCCGTGCTGTGGGGACGGGGGGACAGTGTCCGTGCCGTGGGGACGGGGGACAGTGTCCGTGCTGTGGGGACGGGGGACAGTGTCCGTGCCGTGGGGACGGGGGGACAGTGTCCGTGCCGTGGGCAAGGGGGACAGTGTCCGTGCCGTGGGGAAGTGGGGGACAGTGTCCGTGCTGTGGGGACGGGGGGACAGTGTCCGTGCCGTGGGGACGGGGGGACAGTGTCCGTGCTGTGGGGACGGGGGGACAGTGTCCGTGCCGTGGGGACGGGGGGACAGTGTCCGTGCTGTGGGGACGGGGGGACAGTGTCCGTGCCGTGGGGAAGGGGGGACAGTGTCCGTGCTGTGGGGAAGGGGGACAGTGTCCGTGCTGTGGGGACGGGGGGACAGTGTCCGTGCTGTGGGGACGGGGGGACAGTGTCCGTGCCGTGGGGAAGGGGGGACAGTGTCCGTGCCGTGGGGAAGGGGGACAGTGTCCGTGCTGTAGGGAAGTGGGGGACAGTGTCCGTGCTGTGGGGACGGGGGGCAGTGTCCGTGCTGTGGGGGACAGTGTCCGTGCTGTGGGGACGGGGGGACAGTGTCCGTGCTGAGGGGACGGGGGGACAGTGTCCGTGCTGTGGGGAAGGGGGGACAGTGTCCGTGCCGTGGGGACGGGGGACAGTGTCCGTGCCGTGGGGACGGGGGGACAGTGTCCGTGCTGTGGGGACGGGGGGACAGTGTCCGTGCTGTGGGGACGGGGGGACAGTGTCCGTGCCTTGGGGACTGGGGGACAGTGTCCGTGCCGTGGGGAAGGGGGACAGTGTCCGTGCCGTGGGGACGGGGGGACAGTGTCCGTGCCGTGGGGAAGGGGGACAGTGTCCGTGCTGTGGGGACGGGGGACAGTGTCCGTGCTGTGGGGAAGGGGGGACAGTGTCCGTGCTGTGGGGAAGGGGGGACAGTGTCCGTGCTGTGGGGACGGGGGGACAGTGTCCGTGCTGTGGGGACGGGGGCACAGTGTCCGTGCTGTGGGGAAGGGGGACAGTGTCCGTGCTGTGGGGGAGGGGGGACAGTGTCCGTGCTGTGGGGACGGGGGACAGTGTCCGTGCCGTGGGGACGGGGGACAGTGTCCGTGCTGTGGGGACGGGGGGACAGTGTCCGTGCTGTGGGGAAGGGGGACAGTGTCCGTGCTGTGGGGACGGGGGGACAGTGTCCGTGCTGTGGGGACGGGGGGACAGTGTCCGTGCTGTGGGGGAGGGGGGACAGTGTCCGTGCTGTGGGGACGGGGGGACAGTGTCCGTGCTGTGGGGACGGGGGGACAGTGTCCGTGCTGTGGGGGAGGGGGGACAGTGTCCGTGCTGTGGGGACGGGGGGACAGTGTCCGTGCTGTGGGGGAGGGGGGACAGTGTCCGTGCTGTGGGGACAGGGGGACAGTGTCCGTGCCGTGGGGAAGGGGGACAGTGTCCGTGCTGTGGGGACGGGGGGACAGTGTCCGTGCTGTGGGGAAGTGGGGGACAGTGTCCGTGCTGTGGGGACGGGGGGACAGTGTCCGTGCTGTGGGGAAGGGGGACAGTGTCCGTGCTATGGGGACGGGGGACAGTGTCCGTGCTGTGGGGAAGGGGGACAGTGTCCGTGCTGTGGGGACGGGGGTGACAGTGTCCGTGCTGTGGGGACGGGGGGACAGTGTCCGTGCTGTGGGGAAGGGGGACAGTGTCCGTGCTGTGGGGACGGGGGGACAGTGTCCGTGCTGTGGGGAAGTGGGGGACAGTGTCCGTTCTGTGGGGACGGGGGGACAGTGTCCGTGCTGTGGGGAAGGGGGACAGTGTCCGTGCTATGGGGACGGGGGACAGTGTCCGTGCTGTGGGGAAGGGGGACAGTGTCCGTGCTGTGGGGACGGGGGGACAGTGTCCGTGCCGTGGGGACGGGGGGACAGTGTCCGTGCCGTGGGCAAGGGGGACAGTGTCCGTGCTGTGGGGACAGGGGGACAGTGTCCGTGCTGTGGGGACGGGGGACAGTGTCCGTGCCGTGGGGACGGGGGGACAGTGTCCGTGCTGAGGGGACGGGGGGACAGTGTCCGTGCTGTGGGGATGGGGGGCAGTGTCCGTGCTGTGGGGACGGGGGGACAGTGTCCGTGCTGTGGGGGAGGGGGGACAGTGTCCGTGCCGTGGGGACGGGGGGACAGTGTCCGTGCTGTGGGGACGGGGGGACAGTGTCCGTGCCGTGGGGAAGGGGGACAGTGTCCGTGCTGTGGGGACGGGGGCACGGTGTCCGTGCCGTGGGGACGGGGGGACAGTGTCCGTGCTGTGGGGACGGGGGGACAGTGTCCGTGCTGAGGGGACGGGGGGACAGTGTCCGTGCTGTGGGGACGGGGGGACAGTGTCCGTGCCGTGGGCAAGGGGGACAGTGTCCGTGCTGTGGGGAAGTGGGGGACAGTGTCCGTGCTGTGGGGACGGGGGGACAGTGTCCGTGCTGTGGGGGAGGGGGGACAGTGTCCGTGCCGTGGGGACGGGGGGACAGTGTCCGTGCTGTGGGGACGGGGGGACAGTGTCCGTGCCGTGGGGAAGGGGGACAGTGTCCGTGCTGTGGGGACGGGGGCACGGTGTCCGTGCCGTGGGGACGGGGGGACAGTGTCCGTGCTGTGGGGACGGGGGGACAGTGTCCGTGCTGAGGGGACGGGGGGACAGTGTCCGTGCTGAGGGGACGGGGGGACAGTGTCCGTGCTGTGGGGACGGGGGGCAGTGACCGTGCTGTGGGGGACAGTGTCCGTGCTGTGGGGACGGGGGGCAGTGACCGTGCTGTGGGGGACAGTGTCCGTGCCGTGGGGACGGGGGGACAGTGTCCGTGCCGTGGGGACGGGGGGACAGTGTCCGTGCTGTGGGGACGGGGGGACAGTGTCCGTGCTGTGGGGACGGGGGGACAGTGTCCGTGCTGTGGGGGACAGTGTCCGTGCTGTGGGGAAGGGGGGACAGTGTCCGTGCTGTGGGGGACAGTGTCCGTGCTGTGGGGACGGGGGGACAGTGTCCGTGCTGTGGGGACGGGGGGACAGTGTCCGTGCCGTGGGGAATGGGGACAGTGTCCGTGCCGTGGGGAAGGGGGACAGTGTCCGTGCTGTGGGGACGGGGGACAGTGTCCGTGCCGTGGGGACGGGGGGACAGTGTCCGTGCCGTGGGGAAGGGGGACAGTGTCCGTGCTGTGGGGACGGGGGGACAGTGTCCGTGCTGTGGGGGACAGTGGACAGTGTCCGTGCCGTGGGGACGGGGGGACAGTGTCCGTGCTGTGGGGACGGGGGACAGTGTCCGTGCCGTGGGGAAGGGGGACAGTGTCCGTGCCGTGGGGAAGGGGGACAGTGTCCGTGCTGTGGGGGACAGTGTCCGTGCCGTGGGGAAGGGGGACAGTGTCCGTGCTGTGGGGACGGGTGGACAGTGTCCGTGCCGTGGGGACGGGGGGACAGTGTCCGTGCTGTGGGGACGGGGGGACAGTGTCCGTGCTGTGGGGGACAGTGTCCGTGCTGTGGGGACGGGGGGACAGTGTCCGTGCTGTGGGGAAGGGGGACAGTGTCCGTGCTGTGGGGACGGGGTGGCAGCGTCCGTGCTGTGGGGACGGGGGACAGTGCCTGCCCCTCACGGGGCCACTCTCCGTGTCTGATAGAGCGTAGTGACTCTCTGCTTTGGTTGTGTTGTAGGTGAGACAGACTGAGGAGCACAGAATCGTATTCAGAGCCAGCCCAGGCCCCAGCTTCTCTCGCCTGCGCTGACAGCAGTGACAGGTGACTAGAGTCAGCCTCGAGGTTAGGCCACTCGCCCCTGTGCCAGAGAGCACAGAGACGCTCCATCCCCCCCCCCAACCAATCAGACACTACCCACCCCCAACAGTTCGCCCAGTCACCTTCCTCCTCTCTCCCCCATCGCCCTCAATCCCTGTCCCTCCCTCACTCTGGGTCACTCCCCCATCGCCCTCAACCCCTGTCCCTCCCTCCCTCTGGGGCTCTCCCCCCATCGCCCTCAATCCCTGTCCCTCCCTCACTCTGGGTCACTCCCCCATCGCCCTCAACCCCTGTCCCTCCCTCCCTCTGGGGCTCTCCCCCCATCGCCCTCAATCCCTGTCCCTCCCTCCCTCTGGGGCTCTCCCCCATCGCCCTCAATCCCTGTCCCTCCCTCCCTCTGGGTCTCTCCCCCATCGCCCTCAATCCCTGTCCCTCCCTCCCTCTGGGGCTCTCCCCCATCGCCCTCAATCCCTGTCCCTCCCTCCCTCTGGGGCTCTCCCCCATCGCCCTCAATCCCTGTCCCTCCCTCCCTCTGGGGCTCTCCCCCCATCGCCCTCAATCCCTGTCCCTCCCTCCCTCTGGGTCTCTCCCCCATTGCCCTCAATCCCTGTCCCTCCCTCCCTCTGGGGCTCTCCCCCCATCGCCCTCAATCCCTGTCCCTCCCTCCCTCTGGGTCTCTCCCCCATCGCCCTCAATCCCTGTCCCTCCCTCCCTCTGGGTCTCTCCCCCATTGCCCTCCATCTGTGACCCCTCGTCCCTGGAGCTGTCTCTGCTCATCCACTCGGTCCAAACTCCATTCCCCGACTTTGTGCGCTTCGAGTGGACGTGTCCACCAATGAACCCTCTGTGCGTTTGATGGGAATGACGGTGCCCTCTGCAATCTCTCCCGGGAAGTGGAGACCCTCTCCTCTGCTCTCCTGCCCCCACCCACCAGAAGCTGGTCTGATTAGTCTGAGAGAAAGAGAGTCTGTTGCGTCCATCGCGAGTGTGTGCGCACGTAGCGTGGAAGTGCAGCTCTGCTTCTTTAATACTGTTTTTCCCTCCCATCTCTCTCTATCACCCTCGCCTCTTTTTCTCTCTCTGTCTGTCTGACTCTCTCTCTTTGTCTCTGTGTCTTTCTCTCTCTCTCTCTCTCTGTGTCTCCCTCTCTCTCTGTCTCTCTCTCTCTGTCGCTCGCTCGCGCTCTCTGTCTCTCACTCTCTCGGTCTCTCAATCTCTCTGTCTCGGTCTCTCTCACTGTCTCTGTCTGTCTCTCTCTCTCTGTCACTCTCTCCCTCTCTTCCTCTGTCCGTGTCTTTCTCTCTCCGTCTCTCTCTCTCCGTCTCTCTCTCTCTCCGTCTCTCTCTCTCCGTCTCTCTCTCTCTCCGTCTCTCTCTCTCCGTCTCTCTCTCTCCGTCTCTCTCTCTCTCTCTCCGTCTCTCTCTCCATCACACTTTCTCTGCCTCTCCCTCTGTCTCTGTCAATCTCTCTCTCCCTCTGTCCGTGTCTCTCTCTCCCTCTCTCCCTATCTCCCTCCCCCTCCCTTTCTCCCTCTGTCCGTGTCTCTCCGTCTCTCTCCCTCCCTCTCTCCCTCTGTCCGTCTCTCTCCCTGTCTCACAGAGCTGGTGGAGGAGGATGAGCCCATCGTTGTGCCCCAGGCTGGGCGATCCCTGAAGCTGCCAGTCACCAGTGTGCTGATCTGAAGAGGGGCCCGCTCTCTGGCTGTCCCGCTGCAGGGGGTGGGGAGGGGGGAAGCGGGAGGGTGGGGAGCACCATCTGATTTCCTTCGCCTCCCCCTTCCCTCCTTCCCCTCTGCGCCCCCCGCCCGGCTGGCGCCATCAGTCAGGCTCCAGTGACTGTACAGAGTCCCTGCACTTGCAGGGTGGGGGGTTGGGGTGGGGGGGGGGGGTGAGGGGATGGGGTGGGAGCTGTTTCCGTTGGGAATGGTGGAGGGGGTGGGGGTTTGAACCAGTGATGAATAATAACGAGAGATCGCCGTCAGGAGGGAGGAGCCACCGTGGGGTGGGGGGGGGGTGGGACACTGAGACACCCGTGGAGTGGATTCTCTCCTCCTCTCTCCCCCCCCCGCCCCCCCCCCACACACACACACACACACACACACACACTCTTTGTGGGGGGGAGGGGGGAGTTGGGGCATTAGCTGACAGAAGGACACTAATGACACGCCCACGCTGAACACTAACCGTCCCCCCCCCCGGCGAGCAGTGAGATCGTGTGGGGGGAGGTGGGGTGGGGAGTGACCTGAGGTGGGGGGGATCAGTGCGACTCAGGGTGGGGCGGGTGGGGAGCGGGCACCTTTCTCTCCTCGCCCCCCCCCCCACCCTGACAACAATGCCCTGCCCTCCGGGATATCAGGCTGTCACCTCTCGCCAGGGGGGGCAAGCTTGTAGACTGCAGCGGGTGGGGGGGAGGACGGGGGTGGTGGTGGTGGAGGTTTGGGGGGGGAAGCCCATCAGGCTGGCTGCAGCACCATCTCCCTGTCCCAAAGGCGTTTTTGACCTTTGACCTATCTGGGCTGACTTGATTTAATAAATCCACGTGTGCGCTGGGTTTGTACTTGGTGGTGTGGGTGGAGGCAATAAACGTCAGAAATTGGTCTCGTGTGTCCACATCCTGTAAGGAAGTTGCTGGCGTTTGCAAATTCGTATCCACCCACACCTTCCCGTTCGCCCCTTTCTTCTCGACCAAGCCCATCCCACCCGCTCGACAAACCCGAAACAGGCTAAACGCCCAAGGGGTTGAGTTTATTGAAAAATCTAAGATTACACAAATGCGTGCGGAAACTGGTGTGGATTTTGCTGTTTGTGCGCTGCGCGTCCTGGCGTGCGTGGAAAAGCGTTTCATTTTAATCGCGCAAAGCCTCCGGCCTTGCGAGAGAATGACAACGCCGCTCTCAACCGTCTTGAGTAAGGCGCTGCAAGGGTCTGGGCAAATGGACCGTGGTGATTGAGAGTGAAAGGGTCAGACCACGATGCGATGGAGGACATGGGTGGCAGTGCCCAAGTGAGGTGTGAAGGGCAGGCCCAGGGTAGGTGCCACCACGCAGGTGGGGGGGATGCAGCTGAAGGTGTGGGAGTGATGCCTACCGGGGTTGACCAGCTCCTGGAATCCAGCCTCTGCAGTTTTGTTTTTTGGATCTAACCACAGCAAAGTCTCTTCGAAGGATGCCCACTCTGAGGAAGTTCCCTGCCAATCCTGAAGGAGGGTTGCACCCGGAATGTCGATGCAAAATATAGTAACCACCTACCCCACCCCTCAACTCGCTGCTCTCCACGGGCATGTCCAGCAGGCGCTTAAATGTCCCCAATGACTTCGCTTCCACCACCACTGCAGGCAACGCCTTCCATGCGTTCACAACCCTCTGTGTGAAGAACCGACCTCTGACATCTCCTT
This sequence comes from Hemiscyllium ocellatum, assembly GCF_020745735.1. Taxonomy (NCBI): domain Eukaryota; kingdom Metazoa; phylum Chordata; class Chondrichthyes; order Orectolobiformes; family Hemiscylliidae; genus Hemiscyllium; species Hemiscyllium ocellatum. The sequence continues at coordinate 5,775,489 of NC_083441.1, forward strand.
TATACCTTCCTCCTAATTCCTTCAAACTATGGCTTCTCTTACCAGTCAATCCTGCCCTGGGGAAAAGTCCCTGGCCATTGACTCTATCTATTCCTCTCGTTATTTTGTCCACCTCGATCAGGTCTCCTCTCTTCCCCCTTCTCTCCAGAGAGAAAACTCTGAGCTTATTCAACCTTTCTTCATAAGCCAAGCCCTCCCGTCCAGGCAGCATCCTGGTAAACCTTCTGTGCACCCTCTCCAAAGCCTCTGTGTCTTTCCTATAGTAGGGAGACCAGAACCAGACACAGTATTCCAAGTGTGGTCTCACTAGGGACTTGTAGAGCTGTAGTAAAACCTCACAGGTCTTCAACTTGATATGCATGTTAACGAAAGCTAAAACACCATGTTTTCTTAACAACCCTATCCACTTGGGTGGCAACTTTGAGGGATCTATGTACTTGCACACCCAGACCCCTCTGTCTCTCCACACTGCCAAGAATCCTGTCTTTAATCCTATATTCAGCACTGAGTTCAGCCTTCCAAAATGCATCACTTCGCATTTATCCAGGTTGAACCCCATCTGTCATTTCTCAGCCCAGCTCTGCATCCTGTCTGTGTCGCGCTGCAGCCTGCAATAGCCCTCTACACTATCCACGACACCTCCAACCTTTGTGTCATCGGCAAATTTACTAACCCACCCCCTCAACCTCCTCATCCAAGTTATTTTATATAAACCACAAGAGCAGAGGCCCAAGAACAGAGCCCAACAGGACCCTACTCAACACTGTCTTCCAGGCAGAATACTTCCCATCAAAACCACTCTCTTCCTTCTGTCAGCCAACAGGACCAGATGGAAGACAAAGTGGGTATTTTCCGTTAAGAGAAATGAACTAAATTAGATTCCCTACGGTGTGGAAACAGGCCCTTCGGCCCAACCAGTCCACACTGACGCCTCTGAAGAGTAACCCACCCAGACCCATTTTCCCTCTGACTAATGCACCTAACACTTAGGACAACTTAGCAAGGCCAATCCACCTGACCTGCACGGTATTTCACTGCTGCCTCACAGAGCCAGGGATCCAGGTTCAATTCTAGTTTCCTCCGGGTGCTCCAGTTACCTCCAACAGTCCAAAAATGTGCAGGTTAGGGTGGATTGGCCGTGCTCAATTGGTTGTAGTGTTGGGGTGAAGGGGCAAATATAGGGGAATGGGTCTGGGTGGGTATGCTCTTCGACGGGTTGGTGTGGACTTGTTGGGCCGAAGGGCCTGTTTCCCCACTGTAAGTAATCTATCTTTGGACTGCGGGAACGAAACCGGAGCACCCGGAGGAAACCCACACAGACGCGGGGGAGAATGTGCAAACTCCGTGCAGACAGTTGCCCGAGGCTGGAATCGAACCTGCCACTCTGGCGCTGTGAGCTAGCAGCACTAACCGCTGAACCCCTCAACATTCCGAGAGAAAGATGAAAAAAAACGAAAGCAGTTTTTGCCAAAACCGCCGACAGAGGAAGAAGCTGAGTTGAGCCCCGAACGCTACGATAGAGGACCCTCGATTAACTTGCTTTTGGACTGTCCGAACGAGGTCCCAGTGCTCGACGAACTGTTAGCCGCCACTAGATTAAGCGAATGAAATACTCCCCGTCCGTGTCCTTCGGACATTCGGGATGTTAAAAATGAAGCATTAATCAGGCAATAGAGACAGTCACGTACTCAAGTGGATGAGCAAGGAGTTGTGGTCTCTCCATGAATTACCAATAGACCTTCACTTGGAAGTAAGGACAACTCAAGGCAAAACACACAAACATTTTTACGTGCATGAAGACAGGGTTGACGTTTACCCAGACGTGTCCGCTGGTTGGGAGAAAGTGGGAACTGGAGATCGGAGTGGGATGCTGGAAAAGCACAGCAGGTCAGACGGCATCCAAGGAGCAGAAGAATCGACGTTTTGGACGTAAATTCCGATGAAGGGCTTTTGCCCGAAACGTCGATTCTCCTGCTCCTCGGATGCTGCCCGACCTGCCGTGCTTTCCCAGCACCACACTCTCAACATCAGGTAGAGTCGTACAGATGTCCAGCATGGAAACAGACCCTTCGGTCCAACCCGTCCATGCCGACCAGATATCCCAACCTTATCTAGTCCCACCTGCCAGCACCCGGCCCATATCCCTCCAAACCCTTCCTATTCATATACCCATCCAAATGCCTCTTAAACGTTGCAATTGTACCAGCCTCCACCACTACCTCTGGCAGCTCATTCCATACACGTACCACACTCTGTGTGAAAAAGTTGCCCCTTAGGTCTTTTTTATCTGTTTCACCCTAAACCTATGCCCTCTAATAATCTGGACTCCACAACCCCAGGGAAAAGACTTTGCCTATTTACCCTATCCATGCCCCTCATAATTTTGTAAACCTCCTTAAGGTCACCCCGCAGCCTCTGACGTTCCTGGGAAAACAGTCCCAGCCTGTTCAGCCTCTCCCTGTAGCTCAAACCCTCCAACCCTGGCAACGTCCTTGTAAATCTTTTCTGAGCCCTTTCAAGTTTCACAACATCTTTCCGATAGGAAGGAGACCAGAATTGTACACAATATTCCAACAATGGTCTAACCCAATGTCCTGTACAGCCGCAACATGACCTCCCAACTCCTGTACTCAATACTCTGACCAATAAAGGAAAGCATACCAAACGCTGCCTTCACTATCCTATCCACCTGCGACTCCACTTTCAAGGAGCTATGGACCTGCACTCCAAGGTCTCTGTGTTCAGCAACACTCCCTAGGACCTTACCATTAAGTCCTGCTAGGATTTGCTTTCCCAAAATGCTTTTATCTGAATTAAACTCCATCTGCCACTCCTCAGCCCGTTGCTTTGCTCATCTGAAGGAAATGGGTTGGTTGATGATAGACTTTTGGCCTCCTGCACTATATCCATGTCCTGAGGATACCTTCAGTTGCTGAAGGCATTGCTGCTGTCCCTAGGCTCCCTGGCACATTTCCACCATTTCCCTGCACCTTCATTGCTATGACTCGAGTGACAATAACCCCTGGGATGACTAGATGCATCGGTCACAGCTCCAATGAGCCTGTGTAGGGAATCTCAGAAACCGAACAGGCCCTTCACAGTGTAAGCAGTCAGAATTTGCAGCACGCACAAATAATAGTTTGACCTGCACCCTTCAGACCCATTCCCATATTTGAGGCGCCTCATACAACAGTCTAAATTGATTACCTACGACAAAAGTGTGAGTTGTAGGCCATAATGAATGTGGCAACTAGATTTCCAGATACCTTTCCGTTACACAGTAGCATGGTTAAAAGGATTGCAGTAGAGTCACTCCATTTTTTTTAAGAGATACAGAGTACCCTCAGAAATACAATCAGATCAAGGGTCACATTTTACATCAAAATTATTCAAGGAAGTTATGGTTAACTTCGGAATAAAGCAATTCCAATCCAACTGCGTACCATTATGGATCACAGGGAGCACTCGAACGCTGGTAACAAACTTTAAATACCACATTGAGGGCTTCAAGTTAATGCTGCCCAGAGGATGAGGATAAAGAAATTCCAGTGTGCGGTTTTGCCATTAGGGATGCACCGAATGAATCAACCATTTGAATTAGCTTTCAAGCATGAGATGAGAGGGCCACTGAAATAAATTCAGGAGAAATTGGTGAGTCAGAGTTCAAAAATCACACATTTGGAGAGTGTGTCAAATCTTAAGGAAAGCTTAAATAGACCAGGTGAGTTACCTAGATCGTATTTAAAAGTAGGACAGCATATGATGACACGGGTAGAAGACAAGAATTCCAAAACTCATCATTTTGATAGTAGCGATAAAATGTTAGTGTTCATCCCAGTGGTAGGTGAATCTTTCAAGGACCAGGTTTAGTGGGCCTTTGCAAATCGAGTGAGGAGGATTAGTTACAAAGGAAGGCAGCTAAGAGGAAATCTCTTCATGGGTGAATATGCTGAAAAGGTAATTCGAAAGGGAAGGAAAGAATGTGTCACTGGGTACAACCCAGAGTGAATAATCAAGTTGAGATGATTGTGAATTGGATATTTCTCAAATTGAGCCGGGCAATGTGCAGGTTCTCAAAAATCGGGGTAAATTACTGAGTTACCTTCAGAGGAAGACAAATGTCACCTGGAATTACATGGGGAGATATGTAGAAATCACTGGGCGATACTAACCTGATTATGTAAGACATAGAGAAAGGAAATGCTGTTCCAATTAAGCAACATCCTTATGAACTAAACCCTCTAAAATTGACGCAGGTTCAAAAGAGATTGAAGGCATGCTCAAAGACAACAGAATCGAGTGAGTTGCAGTGACTGGAGCTGATCCCCCTACAGGAATGGTTCCAAGTGGGCTATTGCAAAGTGTAAACCCCTCTGCGAATTTAAACCAACACACAAACTCACCTCTGTTCAATCTCGAGGGGCGAAGAACTGCTCCAGATTTCACTATTTAATGTAAAAATTAACCATTTTTTAAGTCCAACAGAGAACATTACAACCATTATTTACAACTCCTCTCTTTTAAACCTATCTTTTACCTCCTCCTCTACAATACTGGTCTGATTTTTTTTTTAAAAACCCCAATTAAGATTTCCCCCAAAAAAAAATCATGTTTTAAAACCAGTCAGCTTTGTAGATTCTCCACTGGGTTTTCTCTTCAATGTTCTGCTGCGCACCTTTTCTTTCAATGGACAGGTCCCCTCCGTAGAGTCACCCACCCAGACCCATTCCCCTCTGACTAATGCACTAAACACTATGGACAATTCCCCACGGCCAATTCACCTGATCTGCACATCTTTGGATTGGGGGAGGAAACCAGAGCATTCAGAGGAAGCCCATGGGGAGAGCATGCAAACTCCACACAGTCGCCCGAGGGGGGGAATTGAACCTGGGTCCCTCGCGCAGTGAGGGCAGGAGTATGAGCCACTGTACCGTCCCTTTCACAGAACTATTTGGTTAGCAGTCTACACTTGTTGGTGCTTGGCAGTTCTCCCCCGAACAGTTAAAAAATGTCCGGTAATATACCCCAAAACATCGGATAATTTCATTGGATTAATGCCGTCAAAACACTCAATTCAAATTCAATTGGATTTTTGGTATCCGGGGCATAACTTTTCAACTGATTGATCAAATTTGTTTTTGTTCCAGGGCAACGCAACTCCAGTTATTTGTTTCAACCAAGTGTTATACCTTAACTTTTTTCAGAACTCTCTGTGCTTTCGATCAGTCTCTCTCACGTTCTCTCTTAAAGATACCGTACTCACCTACACCTTCATAACAAAACTCAATGCAGTTACAAAATCATATGCAGACCCTGGTTCACGCTTGGAAGACTGCACTGAGACGGCACGTTGAAACGCGTGTAGTCGCTCAGGCAGCATCCGAGGAGCAAGGGAATCGCCGTTCACGACAGAACAGGCAGGATGCAAAGTTACAACTTTATAGGATATTGATTAGGAGGATTGCGTTCAATTCTGATCCCCCCCATTACAGGAAGGATGTGGAACCTTTGAAGATGTTTGACCAGGACACTGCCTGGATTAGAGAGTATGAGCCAAAAGGAGAAGCTAGAAATTCTCTGGTTGGTTTCTCAGGAGTGACGGAGGCTGAGGGGAGATTTGACGGAGAAAATTATGAGACGCACAGATAGGGTTGACAGAATTTTTTTTCCTCCCCCTCGAGTTGAAATGTCAAAGAGTCACAGAGATGTCCAGCACGGAAACAGACCCTTCGGTCCAACCCGTCCATGCCCAGACCCAGATATCCCAACCCAATCTAGTCCCACCTGCCAGCACCCGGCCCATATCCCCCCAAACCCTTCCTATTCATATACCCATCCAAATGCCTCGTAAATGTTGCAATTGTACCAGCCCCCACCACATCCTCTGGCAGCTCATTCCATACATGTACCACCCTCTGTGTGAAAAAGTTACCCCTTAGGTCTCTTTTATATCTTTCCCCTCTCACCCTAGACCTATGCCCTCTAGTTCTGGACTCCCCCACCCCAGGAGGAAAAGACCTTGTCTATTTACCCTATCCATGTCCCCCTCATGATGTTATAAACATCTATAAGGTCACCCCCGCAGTTTCCCCCACCCCAGGGGGAAAAGACCTTGTCTATTTACCCTATCCATGTCCCCCTCATGATGTTATAAATCTCTAAAAGGTCACCCCTCAGCCTCCGATGCTCCAGAGAAAACAGCCCCAGCTTGTTCAGCCTCATACTCTCCAATCCTGGTGACATCCTTGTAAATCTTTTCTGAACCCTTTCAAGTTTCACAACATCTTTCCGATAGGAAGGAGACCAGAATTGCACGCGATATTCCAACAGTGGCCTAACCAACGTCCTGTACAGCCGCAACATGACCCTCCCAACTCCTGTACTCAATACTCTGACCAATAAAGGAAACCATACCAAACGCTGCCTTCACTATCCTATCCACCTGCGACTCTACTTTCAAGGAGCTATGAACCTGCGCTCTCTTTGTTCAGCAACGCGCCCCAGGACCTCACCATTAAATGTATACGTCCTGCTAAGATTTGCTTTCTCAAAATGCAGCCCCTCACATTTATGCGAACTAGAGTCCACCTGCCCCCAGGCCAGGCAACATCTGAGGACCAGGAGCATCGAAGTTTTGCAAAAGCCCTTCACCAACGGTGGAGTGGAGAGAGGAGAGAGAGAGAAAACAGCAGCAAGAGAGCAAAGGGAGGATGAGAGGAATGAGGAAGGAAAAAGTGAGAAAGGGGAGGATGGGAATCAGAGACAGTGGGGATGCATCTGTGATAGCAGCGAGAAAGAGCGGGGGCAGAGGAGGGAGAAGAATCAGAAAGGGGTGAAAGTGGAAGAGAGGGAGAGGAGGGAAAAGGTCAGCGAGAGAGGGAAAGGGTGACAGTGAGAAAGAGCATATCTGTGAGAGAGTGAAATACTCATTGTCTGTGTCCCTTACTCTCAGTGAGAGACAAGTGTGGAGAGACAGTGAGGTTGTGACAATGAGAGAGAGAGAGAGTCATTGTGCATGTGCACGCATGCACGCAAAACAGAGATAATGATTGTGGGGATGTGTATAGATGTGTACCAGATATAGGCTATGAATGAGTGTGTGTGAGAGACACAGAGGCAGTGTGTGTGTGTGTGTGTGTGTGTGTGTGTGTGTGTGAGAAAGAGAGACAGAGGCAATGAGTGTGTGTGTGTATGGTGTGCATGTGTGTGAGAGACAGGCAAATGTGTGTATGTGAGAGAGAGAGACAGATGCAGAGTGTGTGCACTTGTGAGGGGCAATGGTTATGTATGTGTGTGAGAGAGAGTGAGTGAGACGACGTTGTGTGTGTGTGTGTGTATGTGTGTGTGAGTGAGACGACGTGTATGTGTGAGAGTGAGTGAGACGACGTGTGTGTATGTGTGTGTGTGTGTGTGAGAGTGAGATGACTGTGTGTGTGAGAGAGAGTGAGACGACATGTGTGAGAGTGAGTGAGAGGACGTGTGTGTGTGTGTGTGTGTGTGTGTGTGAGAGAGAGTGAATGAGATGACGTGTGTGACTGAGTAAAACGACGTGTGTGTGTGAGAGAGTGAGACGATGTGTGTGTGTGAGAGAGTGAACACAATCTCAATGGACCCCTACCCTTTGAGGAGAAAGTGAGGTCTGCAGATGCTGGAGATCAGAGCTGAAAATATGTTGCTGGAAAAGCGCAGCAGGTCAGGGAGCATCCAAGGAGCAGGAGATTCGACGTTTCGGGCATAAGCCCTTCATCAGGAATGAGGAGAGTGTGTCCAGCAGGCTGAGATAAAAGGTAGGGAGGAGGGACTTGGAGGAGGGGCGATGGAGATGTGATAGGTGGAAGGAGGTCAAGGTGAGGGTGATAAGGTGAGGGTGATAGGCCGGAGTGGGGTGGGGGCGGAGAGGTCAGGAAGAAGATTGCAGGTTAGGAAGGCGGTGCTGAGTTTGAGGGATTTAACTGAGACAAGGTGGGGGGAGGGGAAATGAGGAAACTGGAGAAATCTGGGTTCATCCCGTGTGGTTGGAGGGTTCCCAGGCGGAAGATGAGGCACTCCTCCTCCAGCCGTCATGTTGTTATGGTCTGGCGATGGAGGAGTCCAAGGACCTGCATGTCCTTGGTGGGGTGGGAGGGAGAGTTGAAGTGTTGAGCCACGGGGTGGTTGGGTTGGTTGGTCCGGGTGTCCCAGAAGTGTTCCCTGAAGCGTTCCGCAAGTTGGCGGCCTGTCTCACCAATATAGAAGAGGCCACATCGGGTGCAGCGGATGCAGTAGATGATGTGTGTGGAGGTGCAGATGAATTTGTGGCGGATATGGAAGGATCCCTTGAGGCCTTGGAGAGAAGTGAGGGAGGAGGTGTGGGCGCAAGTTTTACATTTCCTGCGGTAGCAGGGGAAGGTGCCGGGAGTGGAGGTTGGGTTGGTGGGGGGTGTGGACCTGACGAGGGAGTCACGGACGGAGTGGTCTTTGCGCAACGCTGATAGGGGAGGGGAGGGAAATATATCACTGGTGGTGGGGTCCGTTTGGAGGTGGCGGAAATGACGGCGGGGGTGAGGACCAGTGGGGTTCTGTCCTGGTGGCGATTGGAGGGGCGGGGCTCAAGGGCGGAGGAGCGGGAAGTGGAGGAGATGCGGTGGAGGGCATCATCGATCACGTCTGGGGGAATCTGCGGTCCTTGAAGAAGGAGGCCATCTGGGCTGTGCGGTGTTGGAAACTGGTCCTCCTGGGAGCAGATGCGGCGGAGACAAAGGAATTGGGAATATGGGATGGAGTTTTTACCGGGGCAGGGTGGGAGGAGGTGTAGTCCAGGTAGCTGTGGGAGTCAGTCGGTTTATAGTAGATGTCTGTGTTGAGTCGGCCGCCCGAGATAGAAATGGAAAGGTCTAGGAAGGGGAGGGAGGAGTCTGAGACAGTCCAGGTGAATTTGAGGTCGGGATGGAAGGTGTTGGTGAAGTTGATGAACTGTTCAACCTCCTCGTGGGAGCACGAGGCAGCGCCGATACAGTCATCGATGTAGCGGAGGAAAAGGTGGGGGGTGGTGCCAGTGTAGTTGCGGAAGATGGACTGTTCCACATATCCTACGAAGAGACAGGCATAGCTGGGGCCCATGCGGGTGCCCATGGCAACTCCTTTAGTTTGGAGGAAGTGGGAGGATTGGAAAGAGAAGTTATTCAGGGTGAGGACCAGTTCAGTCAGTCGGAGGAGGGTGTCAGTGGAAGGGTACTGGTTGGTGCGGCGGGAAAGGAAGAAGCGGAGGGCTTTGAGTCCTTCGTGATGGGGGATGGAGGTGTACAGGGACTGGATGTCCATGGTGAAGATAAGGCGTTAGGGACCGGGGAAGCGAACATCCTGGAGGAGGTGGAGGGCGTGGGTGGTGTCCCGAACGTAGGTGGGGAGTTCTTGGACTAAAGGGGACAGAACCGTGTCGAGGTACGCGGAGATGAGTTGGGTGGGGCAGGAGCAGGCTGAGACAATGGGTCGGCCGGGGCAGTCGGGTTTGTGGATTTTGGGCAGGAGGTAGAAACGGGCGGTGTGGGGTTGTGGGACTATGAGGTTGGAGGCGGTGGATGGGAGATCCCCTGAGGTGATGAGGTTATGGATGGTCTGGGAGATGATGGTTTGGTGGTGGGAGGTGGGGTCATGGTCAAGAGGGCAGTAGGAGGAGGTGCCCGCGAGCTGGCATTTGGCCTCAGCGGTGTAAAGGTCAGTGCGCCAAACTACCACCGCGCCTCCCGTGTCTGCTGGTTTGATGGTGAGGTTGGGGTTGGAGCGGAGGGAGTGGAGGGCTGCACGTTCCGAGGGTGAGAGGTTGGAGTGGGGGAGGGGGGTGGACAGGTTAATGGGTGGCAGTTGGCTATGAAGAGATGGAGGGCGGGTAAGGGACCAGCGCGGGGAGATGGTGGGTAAGGGACCAGGGGGAGATGGTGGGTAAGGGACCAGGGGGAGATGGAGGGTAAGGGACCAGGGGGAGATGGTGGGTAAGGGGTCGGGGGGAGATGGTGGGTAAGGGACCGGGGGGAGATGGTGGGTAAGGGGTCGGGGGGAGATGGAGGGTAAGGGACCAGGGGGAGATGGTGGGTAAGGGGTCAGGGGGAGATGGAGGGTAAGGGACCGGGGGGAGATGGTGGGTAAGGGACCAGGGGGGAGATGGTGGGTAAGGGACCAGGGGGAGATGGTGGGTAAGGGGTCAGGGGGGAGATGGTGGGTAAGGGACCGGGGGGAGATGGTGGGTAAGGGGTCGGGGGGAGATGGAGGGTAAGGGACCAGGGGGAGATGGTGGGTAAGGGGTCAGGGGGAGATGGAGGGTAAGGGACCAGGGGGGAGATGGTGGGTAAGGGACCAGGGGGAGATGGTGGGTAAGGGGTCAGGGGGAGATGGAGGGTAAGGGACCGGGGGGAGATGGTGGGTAAGGGACCAGGGGGGAGATGGTGGGTAAGGGGTCAGGGGGAGATGGAGGGTAAGGGACCGGGGGGAGATGGTGGGTAAGGGACCGGGGGGGAGATGGTGGGTAAGGGGTCGGGGGGAGATGGTGGGTAAGGGACTGGGGGGTGGGGGGGGGAGATGGAGGGTAAGGGTGGGAGTTAGGACCCGGGGTGGGGCTGGAGCTGGAGCTGGAGTGGGGGCGGAGTTAGGCGAGGGGGCGGAGTTAGCCCCGGGATGGGGGGACGGAGATTGGCGAAGGGGCGGGGTCAGGGGCGGGGACCGAGATCGGCGCGGGGGCGGGGTTAGGAGCGGGGGCGGGGTTAGGCACGCGGGCGGGGACGGAGATCGGCGTGGGGGGTGGGCTGAGGCATGATGACGGTTTTAGGCGCGGGGGCGGGGTTAGACGAGATGACGGTGATCGGCGTGGGGGCGGGGTTAGACGAGATGACGGTGATCGGCGTGGGGGCGGGGTTAGACGAGGTGTCGGAGATCGGCGTGGAGGTGGGGTGAGACGAGGTGGCGTTGATCGACGTGGGGGCGGGGTTAGACGAGGTGACGTTGATCGACGTGGGGGCGGGGTTAGACGAGGTGACGTTGATCGACGTGGGGGCGGGGTTAGACGAGGTGTCGGAGATCGGCGTGGGGGCGGGGTTGGGCTTGGAGTCGGAGATCGGGGTGGGGTCGGAAGTGACGTCACGGCGGGCGGCGGTTGGTGCCGAGCACGTGGTTGACGGCGCCCCGAGGCCGGTGGAAGGTTCTGGAAGAGTCGAGGAGCCCGGAGCCCGGAGCCTGTGGGCGGTGAGTGCAGGGACATTACTGCTAGTTACCGTCTGTAATTACCGAGTTACTGATAGTTACCGTCTGTAACTACTGCTAGTTTACCGTCTGTAACTACCGAGTCACTGCTAGTTACCGTCTGTAACTACCGAGTTACTGCTCGTTACCGTCTGTAACTACTGCTAGTTTACCGTCTGTAACTACCGAGTCACTGCTAGTTACCGTCTGTAACTACCGGGTTACTGCTCGTTACCGTCTGTAACTACTGCTAGTTTACCGTCTGTAACTACCGAGTCACTGCTAGTTACCGTCTGTAACTACCGAGTCACTGCTAGTTACCGTCTGTAACTACCGGGTTACTGAATGTTTACCATCTGTAACTACCGAGTTACTGCTGGTTACCGTCTGTAACTACCGGGTTACTGCTAGTTACCGTCTGTAACTACCGAGTTACTGATAGTTACCGTCTGTAACTACCGGGTTACTGAATGTTTACCATCTGTAACTACCGAGTTACTGCTGGTTACCGTCTGTAACTACCGGGTTACTGCTAGTTACCGTCTGTAACTACCGGGTTACTGAATGTTTACCATCTGTAACTACCGAGTTACTGCTGGTTACCGTCTGTAACTACCGGGTTACTGCTAGTTACCGTCTGTAATTACCGAGTTACTGATAGTTACCGTCTGTAACTACTACTGGTTTACCGTCTGTAACTACCGAGTCACTGCTAGTTACCGTCTGTAATTACCGAGTTACTGAATGTTTACCGTCTGTAACTACCGAGTTACTGCTAGTTACCGTCTGTAACTACTGCTAGTTTACCGTCTGTAACTACCGAGTCACTGCTAGTTTACCGTCTGTAACTACCGAGTTACCGATAGTTACCGAGTTACTGATAGTTACCGTCTGTAATTACCAAGTTACCGCTAGTTACCGTCTGTAATTACTGATAGTTTACCGTCTGTAATTACCGAGTTACTGAGAGTTACCGTCTGTAATTACCGAGTTACTGATAGTTTACCATGTGTAATTTGCCCTCCTTCACCACAGACTCACTAGACCCCTACCCTTTCCCATTCTCCTCATTCTACACTGTCTCAATGGGGCGTGTCGGAGGGTGGGTTGTGCAGGTGGACGGGGCGTGTCGGAGGGTGGACGGGGCGTGTCGGAGGGTGGGTTGTGCGGGTGGACGGGGGGCGTGTCGGAGGGTGGACGGGACGTGTTGGTGGACGGGGGTGTGTTGGTGGATGGGGAAGGGGTGGTCAGGGGGTGCGCGGGGTTCCTGGTTGAAGAAGTAGACACGGAGGCGGAGGAAGAATTGCTCGATGTCTCGCCGCGTGTTGAGCTCATTAACCCGAGAGCAAAGGGGGATGAAGCTGAGGCCTCTGCCCAGGACTGATCTCTCATCCTCAGACAGGGGGAGGTCTGCAGGGAGAGTGATAATACCGCAGGGTGGGAGCTAGGACTTGGGGTGGGGGCTGGAGCTGGAGCTGGGGGCGGGGGCGGAGTTAGGTGCAGAGGCGGAGTTGGGCAAGGGGGCAGGGTTAGCCCGGGATGGGGGCGAACGGAGATTGGCGAGGGGGCGGGGTTAGCCCGGGATGGGGGGGACGGAGATTGGCGAGGGGGCGGGGTTAGCCCGGGATGGAGATTGGCGAGGGGGCGGGGTTAGCCCGGGATGGGGGGGACGGAGATTGGCGCGGGGGCGGGGTTAGCCCGGGATGGGGGGGGACGGAGATTGGCGCGGGGGTGGGCTGAGGCATGATGACGGTTTTAGGCGCGGGGGCGGTGGAGGAGACGGTCGTGGGGGCGGGGTTAGACGAGATGACGGTGATCAGCATGGGGGCGGGGTTAGGCATGGTGACGGATATCGGCGTGGGGGCGGGGTTAGATGAGGTGTCGGTGATCAGCATGGGGGCGGGGTTAGGCATGGTGACGGATATCGGCGTGGGGGCGGGGTTAGATGAGGTGTCGGTGATCAGCATGGGGGCGGGGTTAGGCATGGTGATGGATATCGGCGTGGGGGTAGGGTTAGATGAGGTGTCGGTGATCGGTATGGGGGCGGGGTTAGGCATGGTGACGGATATCGGCGTGGGGGCGGGGTTAGATGAGGTGTCGGTGATCAGCATGGGGGCGGGGTTAGGCATGGTGACGGATATCGGCGTGGGGGCGGGGTTAGATGAGGTGTCGGTGATCAGCATGGGGGCGGGGTTAGGCATGGTGATGGATATCGGCGTGGGGGTAGGGTTAGATGAGGTGTCGGTGATCGGTATGGGGGCGGGGTTAGGCATGGTGATGGATATCGGCGTGGGGGCGGGGTTAGATGAGGTGTCGGTGATCAGCATGGGGGCGGGGTTAGGCATGGTGACGGATATCGGCGTGGGGGCGGGGTTAGATGAGGTGTCGGTGATCAGCATGGGGGCGGGGTTAGGCATGGTGATGGATATCGGCGTGGGGGCGGGGTTAGATGAGGTGTCGGTGATCAGCATGGGGGCGGGGTTAGGCATGGTGATGGATATCGGCGTGGGGGTAGGGTTAGATGAGGTGTCGGTGATCGGCGTGGAGGCGGGGTTGGGCTTGGAGTCGGAAGTGACGTCACGGCGGGCGGCGGTTGGTGCCGCGCACATGGTTGACGGCGCCCCGAGGCCGGTGGAAGATTCTGGAAGAGTCGAGGAGCCCGGAGCCTGTGGGCGGTGAGTGCAGGGACATTACTGCTAGTTACCGTCTGTAATTACCGAGTTACCGTCTGTAATTACCGAGTTATTGATAGTTTACCATGTGTAATTTGCCCTCCTTCACCACAGACTCACTAGGCCCCTACCCTTTCCCATTCTCCTCATTCTACACTGTCTCAATGGACCCTGGCCCTTTCCCATTTGCCCTCATTCACCACAATCTCAATCGACCCCTACCCTTTCGCATTCACCTCCATTCACCACAATCTGAATGGACCCCGACCCTTTCCCATTAACCTCCATTCACCACAATCTGAATGGACCCCCACCCTTTCCCATTAACCTCCATTCACCACAATCTCAATGAACTACCCTTTCCCATTTGCCCTCACTTACTGCAATTCAATGGACCCCCACCCTTTCCCATTTGTCCTCATTCACCACAATCTCAATGGACCCCTACCTTTTCCCATTCTCCTCCATTCAACACAATCTCAATTCAGCCCTATGCATTCCCATTTGTCCAGATTCACCACAATCTGGATGGACCCCTACTCTTTCCAGTTCAACTTTATTCACCACCATCTCAATGGACCACGACCCTTTCCCATTCGCCCTCATTCACCACAATGTCAATGGACCCCTCCCCTTTGCCATTCACTTCCATTCAACACAATCTCGATGTACCCCTACCCTTTTCCCATTCACTCCCGTATTACGCATTACCAGTGCCCAGCCTCTCATCACTTTACAGGCCCAAGTGCACCCATGCGGACGAATCATATGACACAGGCTAAATGGCAAAGAGTTGGATTTATTGAAAAAAGTGTAAGATTACACTAATGCTTCGGTTTTGATGCCTGTCGCTGCACATCTGAGAGTATTGCGCAGATTACGTGCTTGGATAAAGCTTCAAAGCATTTCATTTTAACGGCGCGGAGCATCCCCCCATCGACTGAGGGTTATGGCACATGTAGCCAATGATTCGGGGCAGAGCGAGGTGCGGTCAGGGGAAGTAGATCCCTGGGAAGGCTGGTTCATTGGGTTTGGACAGGATTGTGTCGAGGTGGAGGGTGTCGTTGCTGGTTCCCAAGTACGGAGTGAACAGCGTGCTGCCAGGGTTGGGCATGTAGGCCTGGCAGGTGGGACCGCCCAGGTAGGGGCCACAGGTGAAAGTGTATTCGTAGGTCACCTTGCCGTACTTGAGGTTGCAGGCCTTGTTGTGGGTGCCAGAGGTCAGGCGGACGTTGCACTTGCCCAGGAAGTCATCACTTTTGATGACGTCCCGGTCCCAGGCCTCGATGATCAGATCGTGCCCGGTCCCAGCCTTGACCTGTCCCAAATCCAGGTGAGCGTTCCAGGTGGGATTGTTGTTGTTTGAGACGGTGACGGTCCTGTCTTGCGTATGGCCATACTTGACCAGCACATAGCCGTCGGTGCCTGAGAAGACATCACCCCAGAGGTCCCTGCCCTCCCGGACTGTGACCACCAGGCGGCCGAACCCCTTCCCTTTGGGACAGCAGTTCCGGTCCACGTAATTGTCCTCGCGGCACAGGCAGGAGCAGCGTTGGCGTGGGTTGGGGTAGGACCCGTGAGGGCACCGATGGCCCGCCCCGCATTTCTGGTTGAGGGCGTTGCCCCTGATGTAGTCGCTCATGTAGCGCCGCAGGTTCTTCTGCTTGGGGTTGCCAGCGGGCAGCAGGTGGTGGAGCGGCGCCAGCGCGTAGCGCACAAGGCCCGGGCGGGTGAGCAGGCTCACCGTCCAGCGGCTGAAGGCCGAGCCATCGCCAGAGAAGAAGAGGTCAACCCCCTGGTGAACCCGGCCCCCCGTCACCTCCGTGTCCCGGTCGCTGAAGGCCTGGTAGACCTTGTTGTAGTGCCCCATGGAGCGCGCCAACTTCTGGCACTGACTAGCATTCACTGAGACCTGTGCCTGCAGCCCTCTCATCTCTTTGGCCTCTAGAGATAGGCAGTCCTTCACCTCCTCGATGCTATAGCCCTGAGACACTGCCTTACATGTCTGAATAGCTGTGACGTCCTTGTAGCGACCGCCCAGCTGCACCGACTTGAGGAAGTGGGTGCCGTAGGTGGCTACCAGTCTCCTGTACAGGTGCTTGTTACGGTCATTCATGACGGTTGGGAGGCTGGAAAGGGAGCGGGCGAACTCTGGTGCCAGGAGAGGCTGATCCTTCACCCGATACTGGTAGTAGGTGCACTGGAACTGATGACTGGTGAAACTGTGATGGTCGCGCCTGGAGTGGCTGGTGCTAAACTCCACCAGCCTGGACTTGGAGCCAGCCAGCACCACGTTAGAGCTGCCTGACTGGGTCCGTACGTCCAGGTCCCCCCGCCAGTCATTGCTGACGGCGGTGGTGGCGGACTTTGCCAGCTCGGCCGCCGAACGGTAGAGCTGGCTGGACAGCGAGGGGGGGCAGGAGCTGAGGGTGTGCCAGTCCACCAGCGAGATGGGCAGCCGCTGGTTGACGTTACCGAGGTGCCCGTTCTGGCAGAGGGTGCAGGTCCCGTTGGCCGAGCGCCAGGCGTTCACGTCGATCACAAAGGCGGCCTTGTTCTGCAGGGTCACCACATCATAGCCCAGCCCCGCCAACCGGGCCCCCGGCACGAAGCCAGCGTTCTGGCACTGGCTGGCGTTGCTGGTCATACAGGCGCTCAGGGCTTCCTGGGAGAGGAGGCAGAGCAAGAGGAAACAGCCCAGTTTCAAAGGCCCAGTTGCCATCTTGGCATCGGTGAGCAGACCTGCAAGAGGAAAAGGAAGCAGTTATGTTGACATGGCAGAGAGAGAGGCTCACCGCCTGGAATCTCCAGCTGACCGCCAATCCGCGCCTAGGCTCCGCATGCCTAGATTGGAATCTATTCAAGGGGTTCAGGGTCTGCTCTGCAGGAGTTGTTGCCACAGCTGCAAGGGCGACGTGGCAGCTTTTGACATATTTATGAACTGTTAAAACCAGGATGCGGATCTAAGTCGATAATGAATATGACAGGTCAATGGGGTTTTTTTAAAAGTCCCCTAAATTAGAGTCATAGAGTCACAGATGTCCAGCATGGAAACAGACCTTTCGGTCCAACCCGTCCATGCCCAGACCGGGATACCCCAACCCAATCCAGTCCCCCCTGCCAACAACTGGCCCATATCCCTCCAAACCCTTCCTATTCATATACCTATCCAAATGCCTCTTAAATGTTGCAATTGCCCCAGCCTCCACCATTTCCTCTGGCAGCTCATTCCATACACATACCACCCTCTGTGTGAAAAAGTTGCCCCTTAGGTCTCTTCTATATCTTTTTCCTGCCCGACCCCACTAAACCTATGCCCTCTAGTTCTGGACTCACCCACCCCAGGGAAAAGACTTTGTCTATTTCTCTTCTCCATAATTTTGTAAACCTCGATATACACCACCAGAACGGTTTGATTAGATACCACTCTCTGAGGTACCTGTTGTTCTGTCTATACAGACCACACAAACCCCTCGATTAGATTCCAGCTGGAACTCCCTCCTGGGTATCTGTTATTCTGTATATAAACCACCCTGAACCCCTCGATCAGATTCCAGTCTGAAAGTCCGTCCCGTGTATCTGTTATTCTGTATATAAACCACCCTGAACCCCTCGAATCGATTCCAGTCTGTAACTCCCTCCCAGGGATCTGTTACTCTGTATATAAACCACCCTGCACTCCTCAATTAGATTCCAGTCTGAAAATCCCTCCTGGCTATCTGTTAATCTGTATACAAACACCCCCGAACCCCTCAGTTAGATTTTAGTCTGTAACTCACTCCCGGGTATCTGTTCTTCTTTATATAAACCACCCTGAACCTTTCGATGAGACTCCAGTCTGTAACTCCCTCCCGTGTATCTGTTATTCTGTATATAAACCAGCCCGATCCCCTGAATTTGATTCCAGTCTGTAACTCACTCCCGTGTATCTGTTATTCTGTATATAAACCACCTTGAAACTCTCGGTTAGATACCAGTCTGTAACTCCCTCCCGGGTCTCGGTTATTCTGTATATAAACCACCCCGAACCCCTTGATTTGGTTCCAGTCTGTAACTCCCTCCTGGTGATCTGTTATTCTGTATATAAACCACCCTGAAGACCTCAATTAGATTCCAGTCTGTAACTCATTCCCGTGTATCTGTTATTCTGTATATAAACCACCTTGAAACTCTCGGTTAGATACCAGTCTGTAACTCCCTCCCGGGTCTCGGTTATTCTGTATATAAACCACCCCGAACCCCTCAATTAGATTCCAGTCTGTGACTCCCTCCCGGGTCTCGGTTATTCTGTATATAAACCACCCCGAACCCCTTGATTTGGTTCCAGTCTGTAACTCCCTCCTGGTGATCTGTTATTCTGTATATAAACCACCCTGAAGACCTCAATTAGATTCCAGTCTGTAACTCACTCCCGTGTATCTGTTATTCTGTATATAAACCACCTTGAAACTCTCGGTTAGATACCAGTCTGTAACTCCCTCCCGGGTCTCGGTTATTCTGTATATAAACCACCCCGAACCCCTCAATTAGATTCCAGTCTGTAACTCCCTCCCGGGTCTCGGTTATTCTGTATATAAACCACCCCGAACCCCTTGATTTGGTTCCAGTCTGTAACTCCCTACTGGCTATCTGTTATTCTGTATATAAACCTCCCCGAACCCCTGAAATACATTCCAGTCTGTAACTCCCTCCCGGGTATCTGTTATTCTGTATATAAACCACCCTGAACCCCTTGATGAGATTCCAGTCCCTAACTAATACCCTGATATCTGTTATTCTCAATAGCACCAATCCGAAAACTCTGCTTTTTCCTCTCTGTACGCTGTATACTGTGCCTTTATCTGCTGATGAGTTTGCCCTCAGTGTTGTATCTATACTTTGTCCTAACTGAGTGCAGTGCTTTGTTTACACGTACCTCAGTGCAGTGTTTCCTGCTGAATTTCTACCCTCACACCAGTCGTGTCTGACAGAGAGTGTGGAGGACAGGGAAGCAAGCCACTTAAGTTGCCTCGCTGTTGTCCATCCCACATTTGCGCATATCTGACGTTGAGAGGTCTCCAACTCTGGGTGGTGTGAAGAGAAGTCACTTTTCTAGAATGTGTGTTCTCAGACTGCAAACGTGTCAGTGACCCCAAGCCCTTCCCATTCACTCCCACTGCTCACAATCCCAATAGACCCCAACCCCTTCCTATTCACTCCCACTGCACATAATCCCAAGAGACCCCAACCCCTTCCCATTCACTCCCACTGCTCACAATCCCAAGAGACCCCAACCCCTTCCCATTCACTCCCACTGCACACAATCCCAAGAGACCCCAACCCCTTCCCATTCACTCCCACTGCACACAATCCCAATAGACCCCAACCCCTTCCCATTCACTCCTACTGCACACAATCCCAATGGAACCCAACCCCTTCCCATTCACGAGGAGAAAGTGAGGTCTGCAGATGCTGGAGATCAGAGCTGAAAATGTGTTGCTGGAAAAGCACAGCAGGTCAGGCAGCATCCAATAGACATTAGGTGCAGGAGTAGGCCATTCAGCCCTTCGAGCCTGCACCTCCATTCAATATGATCGTGGCTGATCATTCCTAATCAGTATCCGCTTCCTGCCTTATCTCCATAAGCCTTGATTCCACTATCTTTGAGAACTCTATCCAACTCTTTCTTAAATGAATCCAGAGACTGGGCCTCCACTGCCCTTTGGGGCAGAGCATTCCACACAGCCACCACTCTCCGGGTGAAGAAGTTTCTCCTCATCTCTGTCCTAAATGGTCTACCCCGTAGTTTTAAGCTGTGTCCTCTGGTTCAGCACTCACCCATCAGCGGTAACATGTTTCCTGCTGCCAGAGTGTCCAATCCTTTCATAATCTTATATGTCTCAATCAGATCCCCTCTCAGTCTTCAAAACTCAAGGGTATACAAGCCCAGTCGCTTCAGTCTAAGTTTCGGGCATAAGCCCTTCATCAGGAATTTCCTGTTCCTTGCATGCTGCCTTACCTGTGCTTTTCCAGCAACACATTTTCAGCCCTTCCCATTCACTCCCACTGCACACAATCCCAATGGATACCCAATCCCTTCCCATTCACTCCAACTGTCCACAATCCAAATGGACCCAAACCTCTTCCCATTCACTCCCATTGCACACATTCCCAATGTATCCCAACTTCTTTCCATTCACTGCCCCTGCACACAATCCCAATGGACACCCAACCCCTTCCCATTCATTCCCTCTGCCCACAATCCCAAAAGAAGCCCAACCCCTTCCCATTCACACCCACTGGACACAATCCCAGTGGACCCCAAACCGATCCCATTCACACCCACTGCAAACAATCGGGGTGCCTCTGTGTCTAGGCCCAGCTTTGTTCAGTGGATACATTGTTAGGGGGTGGATCTGTCCAGGATAACTGCAGCCTTTTACATGATATTCAATTCTCTAACATCTGGCCGCTATGTTTGCCTGCATCTGGAGCCTGGGTTTCATGATTCAGCGGTTAACTTGGCCAATTGTCCCAGCATCCCTTGCTGTTCGGTCAAGTTTGCAATGCAGTCAGAGTTGTTCTCCCAGTTGCAGGTGGCCGTGGGTTTGAAAGATATCGGCAGCTGAGTTTTGGTGAATATTTGGCAACGCATCGTGTAAATGGCAGGCACTGTGCGACTGAGCTCCTATGGTTGGAGGGAGTGGATGCTTCTGGATGTGGTGCTAAACAAATTCAAAACTGAGGTTTGCAGCAGTAGATTCGGTGTGTGTCACTGTGACCGGGACATGTTCAGAAAGCTGTGGGAAATGTGTGAGATTCACATACTGTACGTGTGAAGGAACATCAGGGATAAAGATAGAGACCAAATGTGACAAACTCTGCGATCAAAATGACCAATCACAACGAAATGTGCTTCACAGCCAGCACCATGCCACTCTGAAAGGACTTGCAGAAATTCCCCTCCTTCTCAAGGAGATATCTGTCCACTGACTGGGGTCTCTCAGTCCCATCTCTCTCTCGGGGAGATATCTGTACACTGACTGGTGTCTCCCAGTCCCCTCCCTCTCTCACAGGGAGATATCTATACACTGATGTCTCTCGGTCGCGTCTCTCCGTCTCAGCGGGATATCTGTACACTGACTGGTGCCTCTGAGTCCCCTCTCTCTCTTGGAGATATCTGTACACTGACTGGAGTCTCACTTTTCCTCTGTCTCACTCAGGGAGATATCTGTACAGTGACTGGTGTTTCTCAGTCCCCTCTCTCTCAGGGAGATATCTGTATACTGACTGGTATCTCTCAGTCCCCCCTCTCCCTCTCTCAGGAAGATATCTGTACACTGGCTGGTGTCTCTCAGTCCCCCATCTGGCTCTCTCAGGGAAATGTCTGAATACTGGCTGTTGTCTCTCAGTCCCCCCTCTCTCTCTCTCAGGGAGATATCTGTACACTGACTGGTGCCTCTCATTCCCCCCTCGCTCTCTCTCAGGGAGATATCTGGTGTCTCACAGTCCCCCATCTCTCTCTCGGAGAGATATCTGTGCACTGACTGGTGTCTCTCAGTCCCCATTCTCTCTCTCTCTCTCTCACAAAGAGATATCTGTACACTGACTGGTGTTTCTCAGTCCCTTCTCTCTCTCAGGAAGATATCTGTACATTGAGTGGAGTCTCTCAGTCCCCCATCTCGCTCTCTCAGGGAGATGTCTGAACACTGGATGGTGTCTCTCAGGCCTCTCTCTATCTCTCAGGGAGATATCTGTACACTGACTGGTGCCTCTCATTCCCCCCTTTCTCTCTCTGTCTCTCACAGGAAGATATCTGTACACTGACTAATGTCTGTTAGACCCCTCTCTCTTTCTCTGCGAGATATCTGTCCACTGACTGGTGTCTCTCAGTCCCCTCTCTCTCTCTCTCAGCGAAATATCTGTACGCTGACTGGTGTCTCTCAGTCCCCTGTCTCCCTCTCTCAGGGAGATGTCAGAACACTGGCTAGGGTCTCTCAGTCCCCTCTCTCTCAGGGAGATATCTGTACACTGACTGGTCTGTCTCAGTCCCCTTTCTCTCTCTCAGTGCGATATCTGTCCACTGACTGGTGCCTCTCATTTCCCCCCCCCCTCTCTCTCAGGGAGCTATCTGTGCACTGCTTGGTGTCTCTCAGTCCCCCCACCTCTCTCTCAGCGAGATATCTGTACACTGACTGGTGTCTCTCAGTCCCCCCTCTCTCTCTCAGGGAGATATCTGTACACTGACGGGTGTCTCTCAGTCCCCTCACTCTCAGGGAGATATCTGTACACTGACTGGAGGATCTCAGTCCGCCATCTCGCTCTCTCAGGGAGATGTCTGAACACTGGCTGGTGTCTCTCAGTCCCCCCTCTCTCTCTCAGGATGATATCTGTACACTGACTAATGTCTGTTAGACCCCTCTCTCTTTCTCTGCGAGATATCTGTACACTGACTGCTGTCTCTCAGTCCCCCCCCTCTTTCAGGGAGATACTGTACGCTGACTGCTGTCTCTCAGTCCCCTCTCTCTCGCAGGGAGGTATCTGTATGCTGACTGGTGTCTCTCAGTCCCCCCACTCTCTCTCAAGGAGATATGTGTACACTCACTGTTGTCTCTCAGTGCCCCCTGTCTGTGTCGCTCTCTTCTCGCTCTCCTCGCTCTCTTCTCGCTCTCGCCCTCTCTCAGGGAGATGTCTGAACGCTGGCTGGTGTCTCTCAGTCCCCTCTCTTTCTCTCGCAAGGAGATATCTGTCCACTGACTGGTGCCTCACCGTCCCCTGTCTCTCAGGGAGATATCTGTTCACTGACTTGTATCTCAGGGAGATATCTGGACACTGACTGGTGTCTCTCATTTCACGTTCTCAGTCTCTCAGGGAGATATCTGTCCACTGACTAATGTCTGTTAGACCCCTCTCTTTTTTACTGCGAGATATCTGTCCACTCACTGGTATCTCTCAGTCCCCTTTCACTCTCACGAAGATGTCTGTAACTGACTCGTGTCTGACAGTCCCCCCTCTCTCTATCAGGGAGATATCTGTACATTGACTGGTGTCTCTCAGTCCCCTTTCTCTCTCTCTCGAAGATATCTGTACACTGACTGTTGTCTCGCAGTCCCCACCCTCTCTCTCACCGGGAGATATCCGTGCACTGACTTGTGTCTCTCAGTCCCCTCTCTCTGGCAGGGAGATGTCTGTACGCTGACTGGTGTCTCTCTGTCCCGTCTGTTTCTCTGTCTCTATCTCATCATAATCAGCTCCTTAAGTTTACAAAATTTCCCAAGTCTCTTGTAGATTCAAGAGTGTCTCTTTTTCTGCATCTGTGAAACTGCTTATTCTGTCTGTCTGTCTGTCTGTCTGTCTCTCTCTCTCTCTCTGTCTATCTCTGTCTCTGTCTCTCTCTATCTCTGTCTCTCTCTCTCTCTCTCTCTCTCTGTCTCTCTCAAGAAGATATCTGAACAATGACTGGTGTCTCTCAGTCCCCTCTCTCTCTCTCAGGGAGGAATCTGAACACTGACTGGTGTTTCTCAGTCCCCTCTCTCTCAGGGAGATATCTGTATACTGACTGTTTCTCAGTCCCTTCTCTCTCTCAGGGAGACATTGACTGCAGTCTCTCAGTCCTCCATCTCGCTCTCTCAGGGAGATGTCTGAACACTGGCTGGTGGCTCCCAGTTCCCCCTCTCTCTCTCAGGGAGATATCTGTACACTGACTAATGTCTGTTAGACCCCACTCTCTTTCTCTGCGAGATATCTGTACACTAACTGGTGCCTCTCATTCTCTCTCTCTCCCTCTCTCTCAGGATGATATCTGTACACTGACTGGTGTTTCTCAGTCCCTTCTCTCTCTCAGGAAGATATCTGTACATTGAGTGGAGTCTCTCAGTCCCCCATCTCGCTCTCTCAGGGAGATGTCTGAACACTGGCTGGTGGCTCCCAGTTCCCTCTCTCTCTCTCAGGGAGATATCTGTACACTGGCTGGTGCCTCTCATTCTCTCTCTCTCTCTTTCTTTGCGAGATATCCGTCCACTGACTGGTGTCTCTCAGTCCCCTGTCTCTCAGGGAGATATCTATTCACTGACTGGTATCTCTCCGGGAGATATTTGTCCACTCACTGGTGTCTCTCAATCCCCTTTCTCTCTCTCGAAGATGTCTGGTGTCTAACAGTCCCCCCCCTCTCTATCAGGGAGATATCTGTCCACTGACTGGTGTCTCTCAGTCCCCCATCTCTCTCTGAGAGATATCTGTACACTGACTGGTGTTTCTCAGTCCCTTCTCTCTCTCAGGAAGATATCTGTACATTGAGTGGAGTCTCTCAGTCCGCCATCTCGCTCTCTCAGGGAGATGTCTGAACACTGGATGGTGTCTCTCAGTCCCCTCTCTCTCAGCGAGATATCTGTACACTGACTGGGGTCTCTCAGTCCCCCCCATCTCTCTCAGGGAGATATATGTACACTCACTGGTGTCTCTCAGTGCCCCCTGTCTGTGTCGCGCTCTCTCTCGCCCGCTCTCGCTCTCTCGCAGGGAGATGTCTGAACACTGGCTGGTGTCTCTCAGTCCTCTCTTGCTCTCTCTCAGGGAGATATCTGTACACTGACTAGAATCTCTCAGTCCCCTTTCTCTCTCTCTCAAGGAGATATCTGTACACTGACTGGTGTCTCTCAGTCCCCTCTCTTTCTCTCGCAAGGAGATATCTGTCCACTGACTGGTGCCTCACAGTCCCCACCCTGTCTCTCACCGGGAGGTATCTGTACACTGACTGGTGTCTCTCAGTACCCCTCTCTCTCAGGGAGATATCTGTACGCTGACTGGTGTCTCTCTGTCCCGTCTCTTTCTCTGTCTCTATCTCATCATAATCAGCTCCTTAAGTTTACAAAATTTCCCAAGTCTCTTGAAGATTCAAGAGTCTCTCTTTTTCTGCGTCTGTGAAACTGCTTATTCTGTCTGTCTGTCTCTCTCTCTGTCTGTCTCTCTCTCTGTCTGTCTCTCTCTCTGTCTGTCTCTCTCTCTGTCTGTCTCTCTCTCTGTCTCTCTCTCTGTCTGTCTCTCTCTCTGTCTGTCTCTCTCTCTGTCTGTCTCTCTCTCTGTCTGTCTCTCTCTCTGTCTCTCTCTCTGTCTGTCTCTCTCTCTCTCTGTCTCTCTCTCTCTCTGTCTCTCTCTCTCTCTGTCTCTCTCTCTCTCTGTCTCTCTCTCTCTCTGTCTCAGTCTCTCTCTGTCTCAGTCTCTCTCTGTCTCAGTCTCTCTCTCTCTCTGTCTCTCTCTCTCTCTGTCTCTCTCTCTCTCTGTCTCAGTCTCTCTCTGTCTCAGTCTCTGTCTCTCTCAAGAAGATATCTGAACAATGACTGGTGTCTCTCAGGGAGATATCTGTATACTGACTGTTTCTCAGTCCCTTCTCTCTCTCTCAGGGAGGAATCTGTACATTGACTGGAGTCTCTCAGTCCCCCATCTCGCTCTCTCAGGGAGATGTCTGAACACTGGCTGGTGTCTCTCAGTCCCCTCTCTCTCTCTCAGGGAGATATCTGTACACTGGCTGGTGTCTCTCAGTCCCCTCTCTCTCTCTCAGGGAGATATCTGTACACTGACTGGTGCCTCTCATTCCCTCTCTCTCTCTCGCTCTCTCTCTCTCTCTCTCTCTCAGGATGATATCTGTACACTGACTAATGTCTATTAGACCCTTCTCTCTTTCTCTGCGAGATATCTGTACACTGACTGGTGTCTCTCAGTTCCCCTCCCTCTCTCTCTCTCTCGCTCTCTCTCAGGGAGATATCTGTACACTGACTGGTGTCAGTGTGGACTTGCGGGGACACACACACACACACACACACACACACACACACACACACACACATACCCACAGACACAAACACTCACGCAGACACGTGCGCACACGCACGCACATACACACACACGCACACAGACACATCATTATTTCTTTCTGTCTCTCTCTCTCTCTGCGTCTCTGTCTGTCTCTCCCCCGACCTGTACCACCCTCCTCTCTCTCTCTCCCCCCTCCCTCTCTCTCTCTCTCTCTCTCCTCTCTCCCCCTCTCTCCCCCTCTCTCTCTCAGGGAGATCCCTATACCGTGACTGGTGATTCCTTGTCGGAAGCGAGCTGGAGTAGGGAAGCAGGGATATCTTGTTGCAGCAATACAGGGTCTTGGGGAGACCATTGCTGGAGTAGTGTGTGAGGTTTTGATCTCCCTACCTGAGACAGGATCTCATTCCCACAGACAGTGTCTAGCGGCGGCTCCCCAGGCTGGTCCCAGGGCAGGTCAGTCCCATGAGGAGGGGGTTGGTTCACCTGGGACCGTGTTCACTGCCGGTCAGGAGGATGAGAGGGGGGGACCTGACTGTCCCAGGGATGGACAGACCAGGCGCAGAGAGGATGGGTCCTGGGGTGGGTGTGCTCCCAGGACGTGAGACCGGACTGAGGTCAGGAGACATTCCTTCCGCTGACCAACAGGCTTCGTTTGGAAGCGCGATCTCTCGGAGCGCCGCTCCTACATGAGGAAGCCATGATGAAGGAGGGGCCGTCCGAAAACTAATGCTTCCAGACAAACCTGCCGGAGGATAACCCGACGTTGCATGACGTTTCCCTTGGTCAACCCGACCAAGCCCACGCCTTGGAACCAGGTTCGGGGTCCAAAGTCAACAGAGCGGCCTAATGCCCGATGGCTCACAGCTCAATCCTGACAGGCCCAGATGAGGAAAATTGGCCTGTATTTGTTTTTTTTTGGAGAAGTATCCCCCTCTCTCAAATTGGCGGCTCACTAACCCACAAAGTTTTGCTGCCTGGGAGAGCAAAGTGTCACAAGATCAGAAATAGAGGTGTGATTATAGACTGCGAGATCTCATCTCTCCATCTCCCTCTCTCCATCTCTCTCTCTCTCTCGATCACGCCCTGAGCTCAGAGCTGTGCCTGGGCACTTCCTCTTTCTGAAGTTGTCAGAGTAAACACGTCAGAACCAACACGTTTCCCCCCCCACCCCCCACCCAACTACAACCTCCACTCCCCCACCACTCCACATTCCCGTAAAGATAGGGAGGGGGTGTATGGGGGTTACAGAGATAAGGAGGGGGTGTAGGGATTTACAGAGATAGGGAGTGGGTGGTGGGGGTTACAGAGCTAGGGAGTGGGTGGTGGGGGTTACAGAGCTAGGGAGTGGGTGTAGGGGGGTTACAGAGATAAGGAGGGGATGTAGGGGGTTACAGAGATAGGGGGTGAAGCGAGTTACAGATGGCGGGAAGGGGTGTCGGGGGTTCCAGAGATAAAGGGGGGGGGAGTGTAGGGGGTAACAGGGTGGGGATGGAGGGGGTTACAGAAATAGGGAGTGGGTGTAGGGAGATACAGAGATAAGGAGGGAGTGTAGGGATTTACAGAGAAAGGGAGGGAGTGTAGGGGGTAACAGAGGGAGGTGGTGTTGGGAGTTACAGAGATAGGGAGATGGTGAAGGGTGTTACATTGATAGGGAGATGGTGAAGGGGGTTACAGAGATAGGGAGGTGGTGGAGGGGGTTACAGAGATGGGGAGGGGGTTGCAGGGATAGGGAAAGGGGGTCGGGGGTAACAGAGTTAGGGTGGGGGTGGAGGGGGTTAAGAGATAGGGAGGGATTGTAGGGCATTGCAGAGATCGGGAGGGGGTGTAGGGGGCTACAGAGATAGGGTGGGGGGGGTCGGGAATTACAGAGATGGGGGAGGGTGTAGGGGGTTACAGAGATAAGGAGGGTGTGTTGGAAGTTACAGAATTATGGAGGGGGTGTAGGGAGTTAGAGATCAGGAGGGGGTGTTGGGGGCTACACAGATATGGTGTGGGTGTAGGGTTTTAAAGAGATCGGTAGGGAGTGTAAGGTGTTACAAAGATAGACAGGGGGTATAGCGAGTTACACAGATAGGGAGGGGATGTAGGAGGTTACAGAGATAGGGAGGGAATGTAGTGAGTTACAGAGATAGGGAGTGGGTGGCGGGGGTTACAGAGATAGGGAGTGGGTGGCGGGGGTTACAGAGATAGGGAGTGGGTGGCGGGGGTAACAGAGATAGGGAGGGGATGTACGGGGTTACAGATATAGTGAGGAGATGTAGGGGGTTACAGAGAAATGGATGAGGTTTAGGGTGTTAGGGAGTGGATGTAGGGAGTTACAGAGATAGGGAGTGGATGTAGGGAGTTACAGAGATAGGGAGGGGGTGTAGGGGGTTACAGAGATCAGGACGGGGTGTAAGAGGTTACAGGGATCAGGAGGGGGTGTCGGAGGATACAGAGATAGGGACAGGGTGTAGGCAGTTACAGAGGGCGGAGTTGTAGGGGGTTGCAGAGATAGGGAGGGGGTGTAGGTGGTTACAGAGGTCGGGAGGGGGTGTAGTGGGTTACAAAGATTGGCAGGGGTTTTATGGGGTTACAGAGAGGGAGGGGATGTAGGGAGTTACAGAGATAGGGAGGGGGTGGAGGGGGTTACAGAGATAGGGTGGGGGTGGAGGGGGTTACAGAGATAGGGAGAGGGTGTAGGGAGTAACAGAGATAGGGAGGGGATGTACGGGGTTACAGATATAGTGAGGAGATGTAGGGGGTTACAGAGAAATGGATGAGGTTTAGGGTGTTAGGGAGGGGGTGGATGGAGTTACAGAGATAGGGAGTGGATGTAGGGAGTTACAGAGATAGGGAGTGGATGTAGGGAGTTACAGAGATAGGGAGGGGGTGTAGGGGGTTACAGAGATCAGGACGGGGTGTAAGAGGTTACAGGGATCAGGAGGGGGTGTCGGAGGATACAGAGATAGGGACGGGGTGTAGGCAGTTACAGAGGGCGGAGTTGTAGGGGGTTGCAGAGATAGGGAGGGGGTGTAGGTGGTTACAGAGGTCGGGAGGGGGTGTAGTGGGTTACAAAGATTGGCAGGGGTTTTATGGGGTTACAGAGAGGGAGGGGATGTAGGGAGTTACAGAGATAGGGAGGGGGTGGAGGGGGTTACAGAGATAGGGTGGGGGTGGAGGGGGTTACAGAGATCAGGAATGGGTGTAGGGGGTTACAGAGATCAGGAGGGGGTGTCGGAGGATACCGAGATAGGGAGGGGGTGTAGGCAGTTGCAGAGGACGGAGTTGTAGGGGGTTGCAGAGATAGGGGTGTAGGTGGTTACAGAGGTCAGGAGGGGGTATAGTGGGTTACAAAGATTGGCAGGGGTTTTTATGGGGTTACAGAGAGAGGGAGGGGGTGTAGGGAGTTACAGAGATAGGGATAGTGTGTTGAAAGTTACAGAGATATGGAGGGGGAGTAGGGGTTTAGAGATAGGGAGGGGGTGACGGGGATTACAGAGATAGGGAGGGGGTGTAAGGAGTAACAGAGATAGGGAGAGGGTGTCGGGGGCCACAGAAATAGGGAGGGGGTGTGGGGGTTCCAGAGATAGGGAGGAGGTGTGGGGGGGTTCCAGAGATAGGGAGGGCATGTGGAGGGTTTTGCAGAGATAGGGAGGGGGCTTTAGGGAGTAACAGAGATAGGGAGGGGGCTGTATGGGGTTACAGAGATTGGAGGGGGTGGAGGGTGTTACAGAGATAGGGAGGGGGTGTAGGGGTTGAGAGAGATAGGGAGGGGGTTTTAGGGAGTAACAGAGATAGGGAGGGGGCTGTATGGGGTTACAGAGATTGGAGGGGGTGGAGGGTGTTACAGAGATAGGGAGGGGGTGTAGGGGTTTAGAGATAGGGACAGGGTGTAGGGAGTTAGAGATAAGGAGGGGATGTAGGGAGTTACAGAGATGGGGAGGGGGTGGATGGTGTTACAGAGACAGGGAGGGGGTGTACGGGGTTACAGAGATAGGGAGGGGCTGTAGGGAGTTACAGAGATAGGGAGGACATGTAGGGGGTTACAGAGATAGGGGGGTATTGGGAGTTTCAGAGATAGGGAGGCGGTGTAGGGGGTTACAGAGATAGGGAGGGGGTGTAGGGGGTTACAGAGATAAGAAAGTGGTGGAGGGGGTTACAGGTTATAGGGAGGGGGTATAGGGAGTTACAGAGATTGGGAGGGGGTGTAGTGGGCGACAGATCGGGAGGGGGTACAAGGGGTGACAAAGATAGGGAGGTGGTGTAGGTAGTTACAGAGGTAGGGAGGGGCTGTACAAGGTTACAGAGACAGGGAGGTGGTGCAGGGAGTAACAGAGATAGGGAGGAGGTGTAGGCAGTTACAGAGATAGGAAGGGGTGTAGTAGGTTCCAGAGATAGGGAGGGGGTGTAGGGGGTAAGAGAGATAGGGTGGGGATAGAGGGGGTTACAGAGATAGGGAGGCAGAGTAGGGATTTACAGCGATAGGGAGGGAGTGTAGGGGGTAATAGAGATAGGGAGGGGGTGTAGAGAGTTTCAGGGATACAGAGGGGGCGCAGGGGGTTACAGAGATAGGGAGGGGAGTTTAGGAGGTTACAGAGATAGGGAGGTGGTGTAGGGAGTTACAGATATAGTGAGGGGTTTAGGGTTTTACAGAGATAGGGAGGGGGTTACAGAGACAGGGAGGGGGTTACAGAGGTAGGGAGGCAGTGGAGGGGGTTACAGGTATAGGGAGGGGTGTAGGGAGTTACAGAGATAGGGTGGGGTGTAGGGGGCTACAGAGATGGGGAGCGGGTGTGGGGGGCTACAGAGAGAGGGTGGGGTGTAGGGGGCTACAGAGATGGGGAGCGGGTGTAGGGAGCTGCAGAGATGGGGAGCGGGTGTCGGGGGTTGCAGAGATAGGGAGCGAGTGTCGGGGGTTACAGAGATAGGGAGGGGGTGTAGGTGGTTACCTAGATAGGGAGGGGGTGTAGGTGGTTACCTAGATAGGGAGGGGGTGTAGGTGGTTACATAGATAGGGAGGGGGTGTAGGGAGTTACAGAGATAGGGAGGGGGTGGAGCTAGTTACAGAGATAGGGAGGGGGTGGAGCTAGTTACAGAGATAGGGAGGGATGTATGGAGTTACAGAGAAAGGGAAGGAATGTCAGGAGTTAAAGAGATAGGGAGGGGGTGTAGAGAGTTACAAGATAGGGAGGGGGGTTAGTGAGTTATAGTGATAGGGAAGGTGATGTAGGGAGTAACAGAGATAGGAGGGTAGTGTAGGGGGTTTCAGAGATAGGGAGGGGGTGTAGGGGTTACAGCTATCGGGAGGGGGTGTAGGGGGTCACAGAGATAGGGAGGGGGTGTAGGGGGTCACAGAGATAGAGAGGGGGTGTAGGGGTTTATAGAGATAGGGAGTTACAGGGGATATCGGGGGTTACAGAGATCGGGCGGGGGTATAGGGCGTTTCAGAGTTAGGGAGGAACTGGAGGGGATTACAGTGATAGGGAGAGGGTGGAGGGAGGGGTATTGGGAGTTACAGAGATCCGGAGGGGGTGCAGGGGATTACAGTGTGGGGGTGGGGGGGGGTAGGGTGTTACAGAGATAGGGAGGGGTTGTAGGGGTTTCCAGAGATAGGGAGGGGGTGTCGGGAGTTACCGAGATAGGGAGGGATGTATGGAGTTTCAGAGAAAGGGAAGGAATGTTGGGAGTTAGAGAGAGGGAGGGGGTGTAGGTTGTCTCAGAGATTGGAAGGGGGTGTAGGTTGTCTCAGAGATTGGAAGGGGGTGTAGGGGGTTACTGAGATAGGGAAGGGGTGTAGGGGGTTACAGAGATAGGGAGGTGGTGTTGGGGGTTCCAGAGTTACGGAGGGGGTGTAGGGAGGTACAGAGATAGGGAAGGGGTGTAGGGAGTTACAGTGATAGGGCGGAGGTGTAGGGGTTTATCGTGATAGGGAGGGGATGTAGTCGGTTACAGAGCAAGGAAGGTGGTGTAGGGAGTTAGAGAGTTAGGGAGGGGGGTAGCGGTTTACAGAGATGGAAGGAGGTTGAGGGTGTTATAGTGATAGAGACGAGGTGTAGGGAGTTTCCGAGATTGGGAGGAGGTGTAGAGGGTTAAATAGATAGGGAGGAACTGGAGGGGATTACAGTGATTGGGAGGACGTGTAGGGTGTTGTCGAGATAGGGGGTTACAGTGTTTGGGAGAGGGTGGAGGGGGTTACAGAGATAGGGAGGGGGTGTAGGGGGGTTACAGAGATAGGGAGGGGGTGTAGGGGTTTACAGAGATAGGGAGGGGGTGTAGGGGGGTTACAGAGATAGGGACGGGGTGTAGGGAGATACAGTGATAGAGCGGGGGTGTAGGGTGTGTCAGAGATTGGGAGGGGGTACAAGGG
The DNA here is from genome assembly GCF_020745735.1 of Hemiscyllium ocellatum. NCBI lineage: Eukaryota > Metazoa > Chordata > Chondrichthyes > Orectolobiformes > Hemiscylliidae > Hemiscyllium > Hemiscyllium ocellatum. Next base: position 5,807,505 of record NC_083441.1, read on the forward strand.
GTTACAGAGATTGGGAGGGGGTGCAAGGGGTTACAGAGATTGGGAGGGGGTGCAAGGGGTTACAGAGATTGGAAGGGGGTGGAGGGGGTTACAGAGATAGGGAGGGGGTGTAGGGGGGTTACAGAGATAGGGAGGGGGTGTGGGGGGGTTACAGAGATAGGGAGGGGGTGTAGGGGGTTACAGAGATAGGGAGGGGGTGTAGGGGCTTACAGAGATAGGGAGGGGGTGCAAGGGGTTACAGAGGTAGTGAGGGGGTGTAGGGGGTTTACAGACATAGGGCGGGAGTGTAGGGAGTTAGAGAGATAGGGAGGGGGTTTAGGGGGTTACAGAGATTGGGAGGGGGGTGGAGGGAGTTAGAGATAGGGAGGCGGTGTAGGGGGTTACGCGGATAGGGAGGGGGTGTAGGGGGTTACAGAGATGGTGGGGTTTATGGGGTTACAGAGATAGGTAGGGGGTTTAGGGGGTTACAGAGATTGGGAGGGGGTGTAGGGTGTTGTTGAGATAGGGAAGGGGAGTAGGGGGTTACAGTGTTTGGGAGAGGGTGGAGGGGGTTACAGAGATTGGGAGGGGGTGCAAGGGGTTACAGAGATTGGGAGGGGGTGCAAGGGGTTACAGAGATTGGGAGGGGGGTGTAGGGGGTTACAGAGACAGGGAGGGGGTGTTGGAGGTTACAGAGATAGGGAGGGGGTGTAGGGGGTTACAGAGACAGGGAGGGGGTGTTGGAGGTTACAGAGATAGGGAGGGGGTGTAGGGGGGTTACAGTGATAGAGAGGGGGTGTAGGGTGTGTCAGAGATTGGGAGGGGGTACAAGGGATTACAGAGATTGGGAAGGGTGCAAGGGGTTACAGAGATAGGGAGGGGGGTGTAGGGGGTTACAGAGATAGGGAGGGGGGTGTAGGGGGTTACAGAGATAGGGAAGGGGTGCAAGGGGTTACAGAGATAGGGAGGGGGTACAAGGGGTTACAGAGATAGGGAGGGGGTGCAGGGGGTTACAGAGATAGGGAGGGGGTGTAGGGGGTTACAGCGATAGGGAGGGGGGTGTAGGGGGTTACAGAGATAGGGAGGGGGGTGTAGGGGTTACAGAGATAGGGAGGGGGTGTAGGGCTTTACAGAGATAGGGAGGGGGTGTAGGGGGGGTTGCAGAGATAGGGACAGGGTGTAGGGAGATACAGTGATAGAGAGGGGGTGTAGGGTGTGTCAGAGATAGGGAAGGGGTGCAAGGGGTTACAGAGATAGGGAGGGGGTGTAGGGGGTTCCAGAGACACGGAGGGGGTGTTGGAGGTTACAGAGATGGGGTGGGGGGTGTAGGGGGTTACAGAGATAGAACATAGAAAAATACAGCGCAGTACAGGCCCTTCGGCCCTCGATGTTGCGCTGACCAAATCCTACCTAACCTCCACTAGCCCAATAACTTCCATATGCCTATCCAATGCCTGCTTAAATGCCCATAAAGAGGGAGAGTTCACCACTGCTACTGGCAGGGCATTCCATGAACTCACAACCAGCTGCGTAAAGAATCTACCCCTAACGTCTGTCCTATACCTACCACCCCCTAATTTAAAGCTGTGTCCCCTCGTAACAGCTGACTCCATTAGCGGTAAAATGTTCTCAGTGTCTACCCTATCTAAACCCCTAACCATCTTGTACACCTCTATCAAATCTCCCCTAAACCTTCTTTTCTCCAATGAGAACAGCCCCAAGTGCCTCAGCCTTTCCTCATACCATCTTCCTACCATGCCAGGCAACATCCTGGTAAACCTCCTCTGCACCCGTTCCAGTGCCTCCACATCCTTCCTACAGTATGGCGACCAAAACTGCACACAGTACTCCAGATGAGGCCGCACCAGAGTCTTATACAACTGCAGCATGACCTCAGGACTCCGGAACTCAATTCCTCTACCAATAAAGCCCAGTACACCATATGCCTTCCTCACAGGATACCTGTCCACTGACTGGTGCCTCACAGTCCCCTGTCTCTCAGGGAGATATCTCTTCACTGACTGGTATCTCTCAGGGAGATATCTGGACACTGACTGGTGTCCCTCATTTCCCATTCTCAGTCTCTCAGGGAGATATCTGTCCACTGACTAATGTCTGTTAGACCCCTCTCTCTTTCTCTGCGAGATATCTGTCCACTCACTGGTGTCTCTCAGTCCCCTTTCACTCTTACGAAGATGTCTGTAACTGACTCGTGTCTGTCAGTCCCCCCTCTCTCTATCAGGGAGATATCCGTGCACTGACTGGTGTCTCTCAGTCCCCTCTCTCTCGGAGATATCTGTACACTGATTGGTCTCTCTCAGGGAGATATCTGTACACTGACTGGTGTCTCTCAGTCCCCTCTCTTTCTCTCGCAGGGAGATATCTGTCCACTGACTGGTGCCTCTCAGTCCCCTTTCACTCCAATGACGATGTCTGTAACTGACTTGTGTCTGTCAATCCCCCCTCTCTCTATCAGGGAGATATCTGTACATTGACTGGTGTCTCTCAGTCCCCTTTCTCTCTCTCTCTCGAAGATATCTGTACACTGACTGTTGTCTCGCAGTCCCCCCACCTCTCTCTTAGCGTGATATCTGTACACTGACTGGTGTCTCTCAGTTCCCCTCTCTCGCTCTCTAAGGGAGATATCCATGCACTGACTGGTGTCTGTCAGTCCCCTCTCTCTGGCAGGGAGATGTCTGTACACTGACTGGTGTCTCTCAGTACCCCCCTCTCTCGCAGGGAGATATCTGTACGCTGACTGGTGTCTCTCTGTCCCGTCTCTTTCTCTGTCTCTATCTCATCATAATCAGCTCCTTAAGTTTACAAAATTTCCCAAGTCTCTTGAAGAGTCAAGAGTCTCTCTTTTTCTGCGTCTGTGAAACTGCTTATTCTGTCTGTCTCTCTCTCTGTCTGTCTGTCTCTCTCTCTGTCTGTCTGTCTCTCTCTCTGTCTGTCTGTCTCTCTCCCTCCATGTCTCTCTCTCTCTCTCACTCACTCTCTGTCTGTCTGTTTCTCTCTCTGTCTGTTTCTCTCTCTGTCTGTTTCTCTCTCTGTCTGTTTCTCTCTCTGTCCTCTCTCTGTCTCTCTCTCTGTCCGTTTCTCTCTCTGTCCGTTTCTCTCTCTGTCCGTTTCTCTCTCTGTCCGTCTCTCTCTCTGTCCGTCTCTCTCTCTGTCCGTCTCTCTCTCTGTCCGTCTCTCTCTCTGTCCGTCTCTCTCTCTGTCCGTCTGTCTGTCTCTCTCTCTCTCTCTCTCTCTGTCTGTCTGTCTGTCTGTCTCAGTCTCTGTCTCTCTGTCAGTCTCTGTCTCTGTCTCTCTCAAGAAGATATCTGAACAATGACTGGAGTCTCTCAGTCCCCTCTCTCTCTCTCAGGGAGGAATCTGAACACTGACTGGTGTTTCTCAGTCCCCTTTCTCTCAGGGAGATATCTGTACATTGACTGGAGTCTCTCAGTCCCCCATCTCGCTCTCTCAGGGAAATGTCTGAACACTGGCTGGTGTCTCTCAGTCCCCTCTCTCTCTCTCTCTCTCAGGGAGATATCTGTACACTGGCTGGTGCCTCTCGTTCTCTCTCTCTCTCTCACAGGATGATATCTGTACACTGACTAATGTCTGTTAGACCCCTCTCTCTTTCTCTGCGAGATATCTATACACTGGCTGGTGTCTCTCAGTCCCCTCGCTCTCTCTCAGGGAGATATCTGTACACTGACTGGTTTTTCTCAGTCCCCCCACCTCTCTCTTAGCGTGATATCTGTACAGTGACTGGTATCTCTCAGTCCCCCCCCCTCTCTATCAGGGAGATATCTGTCCGCTGACTGCTGTCTCTCAGTCCCCTCTCTCTCGCAGGGAGTTATCTGTATACCAACTGGTGTCTCTCAGTCCCCCCCCTCTCTCTCTCAGGGAGATATGTGTACGCTCACTGGTGTCTCTCGGTGCCCCCTGTCTGTGTCGCGCTCTCTCGCTCTCTCTCAGGGAGATGTCTGTACACTGGCTGGTGTCTCTCAGTCCCCTCTCTCTCTCTCACGAAGATGTCTGTACACTGACTGGTGTCTCCCAGTCCCCTCTCTTTCTCTCGCAGGGAGATATCTGTCCATTGACTGGTGCCTCTCAGTCCCCTGTCTCTCAGGGAGATATCTGTTCACTGACTGGTATCTCTCAGGGAGATATCTGTCCACTCACTGGTGTCTCTCAGTCCCCTTTCACTCTCATGACGATGTCTGTAACTGACTCGTGTCTGTCAATCCCCCCTCTCTCTATCAGGGAGATATCTGTACATTGACTGGTGTCTCTCAGTCCCCTCCCCCTCTCTCAGGGAAATGCCTGAACACTGGCTGGTGTCTCTCAGTCCCCTCTCCCTCTTTCAGTGCGATATCTGTACACTAACTGGTGTCTCTCAGTCCCCCATCTCGCGCTCTCAGGGAGATATCTGTACACTGACTGGTGTCTCTCAGTGCCCCCTGTCTTTCTCTCAGGGATATGTCTGTACACTGACTGGTGTCTCTCAGGGAGGTATCTGTACAATGACTGCTGTCTCTCTGTCCACCCACTCTCTCTTTCAGTGAGATCTCTGAACATTGACTGGTGTCTCTCAGTCCCCCCTCTCTCTGTCTCAGGGAGATATCTGTACACTGACTGGTGTCTCTCACTCCCCTCTCTCTCTCAGGGAGATATCTGTACACTGACTGTTGTCTCGCAGTCCCCACCCTCTCTCTCAGCGAGATATCTGTACACTGACTGGTGTGTCTCAGTCCTCTCTCGGAGATATCAGTACACAGACTGGTGTCTCTCAGTCACCTCTCTGAGGGAGAAATCTGTACACTGACAGATGTCTCGCAGCCTGTTTCTCTCTCTCTCTCTCTCTCTCTCTCTCTCTCTCTCTGAGATATATCTGTACAATGACTGGTGTCTCTCAGTCTCCCTTCTCCCTCTTTCAATGAGATATCTGTGCACTGGCTGGTGTCTCTCAGTCCCCTCCACCTCTCTCAGGGAGATATCTGAACACTGACTGGTGACTCTCAGTCCCCTCTCTCTCTCAGGGAGATATCTATAAACTGACAGGTGTGTCTCAGTTCTCTCTCTCTCTCTCTCTCTCTCAGGTAGGTATCTATACACTGACTAGTGTCACTCAGTCCCCCCTCTCTCTCAGGGAGGAATCTGAACACTGACTGGTGTTTCTCAGTCCCTTCTCTTTCTCAGGGAGATATCTGTACATTGAGTGGTGCTTCTCATTCCCTCTCTCTCTCTCTCTCGCTCTATTTCTCTCTCTCAGGATGATATCTGTACACTGACTAATGTCTGTTAGACCCCTCTCTTTTTCTCTGCGAGATATCTGTACACTGACTTATGTCTCTCAGTTCCCCTCCCTCTCTCTCTCGCTCAGCGAGATATCTGTACACTGACTGCTGTCTGTCAGTCCCCAGTCCCTCTCTCGGAGAGATATCTGTACACTGACTGGTATCTCTCAGTTCCCTCCCCTCTCTATCAGGGAGATATCTGTACGCTGACTGCTGTCTCTCAGTCCCCTCTCTCTCGCAGGGAGTTATCTGTATGCTGACTGCTGTCTCTCAGTCCCCTCTCTCTCGCAGGGAGATATGTGTACACTCACTGGTGTCTCTCGGTGCGCCCTGTCTGTGTCGCTCTCTCTCGCTCTCTCTCAAGGAGATATCTGTCCACTGACTGGTGCCTCTCAGTCCCCTGTCTCTCAGGGAGATATCTGTACACTAACTGGTCTCTCTCAGTCTCCCATTTCGCGCTCTCAGGGAGATATCTGTACACTGACTGGCGTCTCTCAGTGCCCCCTGTCTTTCTCTCCGGGAGATGTCTGTACACTGACTGGTGTCTCTCAGTCCCCTCTCTCTCAGGGAGATATCTGTACAATGACTGCTGTCTCTCTGTCCGCCCACTCTCTCTTTCAGTGAGATCTCTGTACACTGACTGGTGTGTCTCAGTCCCCTCTCTCTCTCAGCGAGATATCTGTACACTGACTGGTGTGTCTCAGTCCTCTCTCAGGGAGATATCAGTACACTGACTGGTGTCTCTCAGTCCCCTCTCTCTCAGATATATCTGTATAATGACTGGTGTCTCTCAGTCTCCCTTCTCCCTCTTTCAATGAGATATCTGTGCACTGGCTGGTGTCTCTCAGTCCCCTCCACCTCTCTCAGGGAGATATCTGAACACTGGTGACTCTCAGTCCCCTCTCTCTCTCAGGGTGATATCTATAAACTGACAGGTGTCTCTCAGTTCTCTCTCTCTCTCTCAGGTAGTATCTATACACTGACTAGTGTCACTCAGTCTCCCTCTCTCTCTCAGGGAGATATCTGTCCACTGACTGGTGCCTCTCAGACCCCCATCTCTCTCTCTCTCAGGGAGATACCTGTACACTGACTGGTGCCTCTCAGTCCCCTCCCGCGCTCTCAGGGAAATATCTGTACACTGACTGGTGACTCTCAAACCCCTTCTCTCTCAGGATGATATCTGTACACTGACTGGAGTCTCACTGTCCCCTCTGTCTCACTCAGGGAGATATCTATACACTGACAGGTGTCTCTCAGTCCACTCTCTCTCGGGGAGATACCTGGACACTGACTGGTGTCTCTCAGTCCGCCCCCCTTCTCTCTCTGTCTCATGAGATATCTGTACAGCTGTCTCTCAGTCCCGTCTCTTTCTCTCAGGGAGATATCTGCACACTGACTGGTGTCTCTCTGTCCCCTCTCAGGGTGATATCTGTCCATTAACTGGTGTCTCTCAGTCACCTCCCTCGTGTGTCTCAGTCCCACCTCTCTCTCTCAGGGAAATATCTGTACACTGACTGGTGACTCTCAATCCCCCTTCTCTCTTAGGATGATATCTGTACACTGACTGGAGTCTCAGTGTCCCCTCTGTCTCACTCAGGGAGATATCTATACACTGACAGGTGTCTCTCAGTCCACTCTCTCTCAGGGAGATATCTGTACACTGACTGGTGTCTCTCAGTCCCCCGCCACTCTTTCAGGGAGATATATGTACACTGACTCGTGTCTCTCAGGGAGATATCTGTACACTGACTGGTGTCTCTCAGTCCCCTGCCACTCTCTCAGGGAGATATATGTACACTGACTCGTGTCTCTCAGGGAGATATCTGTACACTGACTGGTGTCTCTCAGTCCCCTGCCACTCTCTCAGGGAGATATATGTACACTGACTGGTGTCTCTCAGTTCCCCTTTTCTCTCTCTCTGTCTCTTCTCTCTCGCTCTCTTCCGTCTGATGATTTGGAGATGCTGGTGTTAGCTGAGGTGGACAATGTTAAAACCTCTCAACACCAGGCTGAAGTCCAACGGGTTTAGAACATAGAAGGATACAGCGCAGTACAGGCCCTTCGGCCCTCGATGTTGCGCCGACCGAATCCTACCTAACCTATACTAGCCCAATAACTTCCAAATGCCTATCCAATGCCCGCTTAAATGACCATAAAGAAGGAGAGTTCACCACTGATACGGGCAGGGCATTCCATGAACTCACAACCCGCTGTGTGAAGAATCTACCCCTAACATCTGTCCTATACCTACCACCCCTTAATTTAAAGCTATGTCCCCTAGTAACACCTGACTCCATTAGCGGTAAAAGGTTCTTAGTATCTACCCTATCTAAACCCCTAATCATCTTATACACTTCTATCAGATCTCCCCTAAACCTTCTCTTCTCCAATGAGAACAGCCCCAAATGCCTCAGCCTTTCCTCATAAGATTTTCCTACCATTCCAGGCAACATCCTGGTAAACCTCCTCTGCACTCGTTCTAAAGCTTCCACATCCTTCCTATAGTATGGCGACCAAAACTGCACACAATACTCCAGATGAGGCCGCACCAGAGTCTTATACAACTGCAACATGACCTCAGGACTCCGGAACTCAATTCCTCTGCCAATAAAGCCCAGTACACCATATGCCTTCCTCACAGAAATTTGGGTTTATTTGGAAGCACTAGCTTTCGGAGCGACGCCCCTTCGTCAGGTAGTTGTGGGGCAACACAGAATTTATCGCAAACGTTTAAAGTGTGATGGAACTGAAATTATTTGTTGAAAAAGACCTGAGTTGTTTGTTCAGTCTCTCATCTGTTAGAATGACCACGTTGTTTTCAGTTCCTCCATATATAAACCCAGAACTTTCCTAAAGTTACAATCTCAAGTGAACTTTAACAATCAGTGTCATGTCGGCCCAGAGACTGTATTGAAGGTGTGAGGTGTCCTGTGTGAGACTGTCTGTGTCCCCATGGGCAGACTGATTCTCATCTGTAAAAGGGATTGACAGAATCTCACATGGATTCATGCAGTTTCTGAGCAGGATAAAATGTAGCTCTGCAAATACAGATTCACCCCACAACAACTTAGATGTGTATGTGTGCATATGTGTGTGTGGGCGGAGTGTGGGGCTTGGTCGGAGTATCTGAGAGATTGTGTTTTTATTGGGATATAGGTTTGTGAGAGGGTGAGCGTGTGACTGGAAGTGTATGCGTGAGCATATGAGAGAGGGAGCCTGTGTATGAGAGGGGGAGCGTGTATGTGTCTATGTATGTATGTGTGTGAATGTAGTGGGGTCACCTGTAGTGTGACATGAACCCAAGGTCAACTGGGACCCCTCTGCATTACAGATATAGACTCTCACTCACACAGACACACACACATCATTACCTCTCTCTCTCACCCCACTCGTACCCCCCCCCCCACCTCTCTCTCTCTCTCTCTCTCTCCCTCTCTCCCCCTCTCTCCCTAAGGGATATACCTATACCGTGACTGGTGATTCCTTGTCGGAAGCGAGCTGGAGTAGGGAAGCAGGGATATCTTGTTGCAGCAATACAGGGTCTTGGGGAGACCATTGCTGGAGTAGTGTGTGAGGTTTTGATCTCCCTACCTGAGACAGGATCTCATTTCCACAGACAGTGTCTAGCGGCGGCTCCCCAGGCTGGTCCCAGGGCAGGTCAGTCCCATGAGGAGGGGGTTGGTTCACCGGGGACCGTGTTCACTGCCGGTCAGGAGGATGAGAGGGGGGGGACCTGACTGTCCCAGGGATGGACAGACCAGGCGCAAGGAGGATGGTTCCTGGGGTGGGTGTGCTCCCAGGACGTGAGGCCGGACTGAGGTCAGGAGACATTCCTTCCGCTGACCAACAGGCTTCGTTTGGAAACACGATCTCTCGGAGCGCCGCTCCTACATGAGGAAGCCATGATGAAGGAGGGGCCCTCCGAAAACTAATGCTTCCAGACAAACCTGCCGGAGGATAACCCGACGTTGCATGACGTTTCCCTTGGTCAACCCGACCAAGCCCACGCCTTGGAACCAGGTTCGGGGTCCAAAGTCAACAGAGCGGCCTAGCGCCCGATGGCTCACAGCTCAATCCTGACAGGCCCAGATGAGGAAAATTGGCCTGTAATTGTTTTTTTTTGGAGAAGTATCCCCCTCTCTCAAAATGGCGGCTCACTAACCCACAAAGTTTTGCTGCCTGGGAGAGCAAAGTGTCAAAAGATCAGAAATAGAGGTGTGATTATGGACTGCGAGATCTCATCTCTCCATCTCTCTCTCTCGCTCGCGTCCTGAGCTCAGAGCTGTGACTGGGCATTTCCTCTTTCTGAAGTTGTCAGAGTAAACACGTCAGAACCAACACGTTCCCCCCCCACCCCCCACCCAACTACAACCTCCACTCCCCCACCCCTCCACATTCCCGTAAAGATAGGGAGGGGGTGTATGGGGGTTACAGAGATAAGGAGGGGGTGTAGGGATTTACAGAGAAAGGGAGGGAGTGTAGGGGGTAACAGAGGGAGGTGGTGTTGGGAGTTACAGAGATAGGGAGGGGGTGTAGGGAGTTACAGAGATAGGGAGGGGGTGTAGGGAGTTACAGAGATAGGGAGGTGGTGAAGGGGGTTACATTGATAGGGAGATGGTGAAGGGGGTTACAGAGATAGGGAGGTGGTGGCGGGGGTTACAGAGATAGGGAGTGGGTGGTGGGGGTTACAGAGATAGGGAGAGGGTGTAGGGAGTAACAGAGATAGGGAGGGGGTGTAGGGGGTTACAGAAATAGGGAGGGGATGGAGTGGGTTACAGAGATCGGGAGTGGGTGGCGGGGGTTACAGAGATCAGGAGTGGGTGTAGGGGGTTACAGAGATCAGGAGGGGGTGTAGGGGGTTACAGAGATCAGGAGGGGGTGTCGGAGGATACCGAGATAGGGAGGGGGTGTAGGCAGTTGCAGAGGACGGAGTTGTAGGGGGTTGCAGAGATAGGGGTGTAGGTGGTTACAGAGGTCAGGAGGCGGGTATAGTGGGTTACAAAGATTGGCAGGGGTTTTTATGGGGTTACAGAGAGAGGGTGGGGTGTAGGGAGTTACAGAGATAGGGATAGTGTGTTGAACGTTACAGAGATATGGAGGGGGAGTAGGGGTTTAGAGATAGGGAGGGGGTGTAAGGAGTAACAGAGATAGGGAGAGGGTGTGGGGGGTTCCAGAGATAGGGGTGGTGGTGTAGGGGGTTCCAGAGATAGGGAGGAGGTGTGGGGGGGTTCCAGAGATAGGGAGGGCGTGTGGAGGGTTTTGCAGAGATGGGGAGGGGGCTTTAGGGAGTAACAGAGATAGGGAGGGGGCTGTATGGGGTTACAGAGATTGGGGGGGTGGAGGGTGTTACAGAGATAGGGAGGGGGTGTAGGGGTTTAGAGATAGGGACAGGGTGTAGGGAGTTACAGAGATAAGGAGGGGATGTAGGGAGTTACAGAGTTGGGGAGGGGGTGGATGGTGTTACAGAGACAGGGAGGGGGTGTACAGGGTTACAGAGATAGGGAAGGCATGTAGGGGGTTACAGAGATAGGGGGGTATAGGGAGTTACAGAGATAGGGGGGTATAGGGAGTTACAGAGATAGGGAGGACATGTAGGGGGTTACAGAGATAGGGGGATATAGGGAGTTTCAGAGATAGGGATGTGGTTTCGGGGTTTACAGAGATAGGGAGGTGGTGTAGGGAGTTAGAGGTAGGGAGGGGGTGTAGTGGGTTCCGGAGATGTCGAGGAGGTTCCAGAGATAGTGAGGGTGTGAAGGGAGTATCAGGGATAGGGAGGGGGTGTAGTGGATTACAGAGATAGGGAGGGTGTGTCGGGAGTTACCGAGATAGGAAGGGATGTATGGAGTTTCAGAGAAAGGGAAGGAATGTTGGGAGTTAAAGAGATAGGGAGGGGGTGTAGAGGGTTACAGGGATAGGGAGGGGGTGTAGGTTGTCTCAGAGATTGGAAGGGGGTGAAGGGGGTTACTGAGATAGGGAAGGGGTGTAGGGGGTTACAGAGATAGGGATGTGGTGTAGGGGGTTCCAGAGTTAAGGAGGGGGTGTAGGGAGGTACAGAGATAGGGAAGGGGTGTAGGATGTTATAGAGATAGGGAAGGGGTGTAGGGGCTTATCGTGATAGGGAGGGGATGTAGTCGGTTACAGAGCAAGGGAGGTGGTGTAGGGAGTTAGAGTGAGGGACGGGGGTAGCGGTTTACAGAGATGGGAGGAGGTTGAGGGTGTTATAGTGATAGAGAGGGGGTGTAGGGAGTTTCCGAGATAGGGAGGAGGTGTAGAGGGTTAAATAGATAGGGAGGAACTGGAGGGGATTACAGTGATTGGGAGGACGTGTAGGGTGTTGTCGAGATAGGGAAGGGAGTAGGGGGTTACAGTGTTTGGGAGAGGGTGGAGGGGGTTACAGAGATAGGGAGGGGGTGCAAGGGGTTACAGAGATAGGGAGGGGGTGCAAGGGGTTACAGAGGTAGTGAGGGGGTGTAGGGGGGTTACAGAGATAGGGAGGGGGTGCAAGGGGTTACAGAGGTAGTGAGGGGGTGTAGGGGGGTTACAGACATAGGGAGGGGGTGCAAGGGGTTACAGAGGTAGTGAGGGGGTGTAGGGGGGTTACAGACATAGGGCGGGAGTGTAGGGAGTTACAGAGATAGGGAGGGGTTTAGGGGGTTACAGAGGTTGGGAAGCGGGTGGAGGGAGTTAGAGATAGGGAGGCGGTGTAGGGCGTTACGCGGATAGGGAGGGGGTGAAGGGGGTTACAGGTGGTGGGGTTTATGGGGTTACAGAGATAGGTAGGGGGTGTAGGGGGTTACAGAGATAGGGAGGGGGAGTAGGGGGTTACAGTGTTTGGGAGAGGGTGTAGGGGGGTTACAGAGATAGGGAGGGGGTGTAGGGGGGTTACAGAGATAGGGAGGGGGTGCAAGGGGTTACAGAGATAGGAGGGGGTGCAAGGGGTTACAGAGATAGGGGGGGGTGTAGGGGGTTACAGAGATAGGGAGGGGGTGTAGGGGGGTTACAGACATAGGGCGGGAGTGTAGGGAGTTACAGAGATAGGGAGGGGGTGTTGGAGGTTACAGAGATAGGGAGGGGGTGTTGGAGGTTACAGAGATAGGGAGGGGGTGTTGGAGGTTACAGAGATAGGGAGGGGGGTGTATGGGTTACAGAGGTAGGGAGGGGGTGTGGGGGGTTACAGAGATAGGGACGGGGTGTAGGGAGATACAGTGATAGAGAGGGGGTGTAGGGTGTGTCAGAGATTGGGAGGGGGTACAAGGGGTTACAGAGATAGGGAAGGGGTGCAAGGGGTTACAGAGATTGGGAAGGGGTGCAGGGGGTTACAGAGATAGGGAGGGGGTGTAGGGGGTTACAGAGACGGGGACGGGGTGTTGGAGGTTACAGAGATGGGGGGGGTGTAGGGGGTTACAGAGATAGGGAGGGGGTGTCGGGGGTTACAGAGATGGGGGGGGTGTAGGGGGTTACAGAGATAGAACATAGAAAAATACAGCGCAATACAGGCCCTTCGGCCCTCGATGTTGCGCCGACCGAAGCCCACCTAACCTACACTCGCCCAATAACTTCCATATGCCTATCCAATGCCTGCTTAAATGACCATAAAGAAGGAGAGTCCACCACTGCTACTGGCAGGGCATTCCATGAACTCACAACCAGCTGCGTAAAGAATCTACCCCTAACATCTGTCCTATACCTACCACCCCTTAATTTAAAGCTGTGTCCCCTAGTAACAGCTGACTCCATTAGCGGTAAAAGGTTCTCAGTGTCTACCCTATCTAAACCCCAAACCATCTTATACACCTCTATCAAGTCACCCCTAAACCTTCTTTTCTCCAATGAGAACAGCCCCAAGTGCCTCAGCCTTTCCTCATACCATCTTCCTACCATGCCAGGCAACATCCTGGTAAACCTCCTCTGCACCCGTTCCAGTGCCTCCACATCCTTCCTACAGTATGGCGACCAAAACTGCACACAATACTCCAGATGAGGCCGCACCAGAGTCTTATACAACTGCAACATGACCTCAGGACTCCGGAACTCAATTCCTCTACCAATAAAGCCCAGTACACCATATGCCTTCCTCACAGCACTATTTACCTGGGTGGCAACTTTCAGAGATCTGTGTACATGGACACCAAGATCCCTCTGCTCATCCACACTACCAAGTAGCCTACCATTAGCCCAGTAATCCATCTTCTTGTTACTCCTACCAAAGTGAATGACTTCACACTTAGCTACATTGAATTCCATCTGCCACCTTTCTGCCCAGCTCTGCAACCTATCTATATCCCGCTATAACCTGCCACATCCTTCTTCACTGTCCACAACTCCACCGACCTTTGTGTCATCCGCAAACTTGCTCACCCAGCTTTCAAGCCCCTCCTCTAGATCATTTATAAAGATGACAAACAGCAAAGGTCCCAAAACAGATCCCTGTGGTACACCGCTAGTAACTGCACTCCAAGATGAACCTAGTCCATCAACTACTACCCTCTGTCTCCTTCCAGCCAGCCAATTCCTAATCCAAACCTCTAATGCACCCTCAATGCCATACCTCCATAGTTTTTGCATTAGCCTACCATGGGGAACCTTATCGAACGCCTTGCTAAAATCCATATACACCACATCTACTGCTTTACCCTCATCCACCTCCTTAATCACCTTCTCAAAGAACTCAATAAGGTTTGTGAGGCACGACCTGCCCTTCACAAAACCATGCTGACTATCCTTGATCACATTATTCCTATCCAGATGTTCATAAATCTTATCCCTTACAATTCTCTCTAAGACTTTGCCCACAACAGAAGTGAGACTCACTGGCCTATAGTTACTCGGGCTGTCCCTACTCCCCTTCTTGAACAAGGGGACCACATTCGCTATCCTCCAGTCTTCTGGTACTATTCCCGTTGACAATGACGACATAAAAATCAAGGCCAATGGCTCTGCTATCTCCTCTCTAGCTTCCCAGAGGATCCTAGGATAAATGCCATCAGGCCCAGGAGACTTATCTATTTTCATCCTTTCCAGTATTCCCAAAACCACCTCCCTACATACTTCAAGGCCATCCATTCTAATCACTTGTGACTCAATATTCACACCAGCAACAGAGTCCCGTTCCTGAGTGAATACTGACGAAAAGTATTGATTTAGTGTCTCACCAATCTCCTCCGCCTCCACGCACAACTTCCCACTACTATCCTTGACTGGACCGATACCTACCCTAGTCATCCTTTTATTCCTGACATACCTATAGAAAGCCTTTGGGTTTTCCCTAATCCTACCAACTAAGGACTTTTCATGTCCCCTTCTCGCTGCTCTTAGCTCTCTCTTCAGATCCTTCCTGGCAACCTTATAACTCTCAATCGCCCCAACTGAACCTTCACTCCTCATCTTTACATAGGCCGCCCTCTTCCCTTTCACAAGAGATTCCAATTCCCTCTTAAACCACGGCTCCCTCACAAGACCCTTTACTCCCTGCCTGACTGGTACATACTTATCAAGGACACTCAATAGGTGTTCCTTGAACAATCTCCACATCTCATTAGTGTTCTTCTCCTGAAGCCTGTTTTTCCAATCCACGCATCCTAAGTCATGCCTCACCGCATCATAATTTCCCTGCCCCCAGCTATAGCTCTTGCCCTGTAGTGCACACTTATCCCTCTCCATCACTAAAGTAAAAGTCACCGAGTTGTGGTCACTGTCCCCGAAGTGCTCACCTACCTCCAAGCCTAACACCTGGCCTGGTTCATTACCTAGAACCAAATCCAGTATAACCTCACCTCTTGTTGGCCTGTCTACATATTGTGTCAGGAAACCCTCCTGTACACATTGGACAAGCACCAACCCATCTAACGAACTCGAGCTATAGCTTTCCCAGTCAATATCTGGGAAGTTAAGTCCCCCATAACAACCACCCTGCTACTTTCACTCTTCTCCTGAATCATCCTCGCAATACTATCCTCTACTTCTCTCGGACTATTTGGAGGCCTGTAGAAAACACCTAACAGGGTGACCTCACCTTTCCTATTTCTAACCTCAGCCCAAACTACCTCAGATGGCAAATCTTCCTCCATCGTCCTTTCCACCGCTGTAATGCTATCCTTGACAAGCAATACCACACCTCCCCCTCTTTTACCCCCATGTCTGACCCTACTAAAACATTTAAACCCTGGAACCTGCAACAGCCATTCCTGCCCCTGTTCTACCCACGTCTCTGTAATGGCCACAACATCGAAGTCCCAGGTACAAACCCACGCTGCAAGTTCACCTACCTTATTTCTTATACTTCTGGCATTGAAGTATACACACTTCAAGCCACCTTTCTGTTTACAGGTACCCTCCTTCGAAATCGATGCCTTGTTCCTAACCTCCCTACACTCAAGGTCCTGTACCCTGAAGCTACAGTCCAGGTTCCCATGTCCCTGCAGAGTTAGTTTAAACCCTCCCAAAGAGCACTAGCAAACCTCCCCCCAAGGATACTGGTGCCCCTCAGGTTCAGGTGTAGACCATCCTGTTTATAGAGGTCCCACCTTCCCCAGAAAGAACCCCAGTTGTCCAGAAACCGGAATCCCTCCCTCCTGCACCATCCCTGTAGCCACGCATTTAACTGCTCTCTCTCCCTATTCCTCGACTCTCTATCACGTGGCACGGGTAACAAACCAGAGACAACAACTCTGTTTGTTCTAGCTCTGAGCTTCCAACCTAGCTCCCTGAAAGCCTGCCTGACATCCTCACCCCTCTTCCTACCTATGTCGTTGGTGCCAACGTGGACCACGATCTGGGGCTGCTCCCCCTCCCCCTTAAGGACCCGGAAAACACGATCAGAGACATCACGTACCCTTGCACCTGGGAGGCAACATACCAATCGTGAGTCTCTGTCGCCCCCGCAAAACCGCCTATCTGTACCCCTCACTATTGAGTCCCCAAGAACTATCGCTCTAACTTTCTCCACCCTTCCCTTCTGAGCAACGGGGCCAGGCTCCGTGCCAGAGGCCTGAACCTCGTTGCTTACCCCTGATAAGCATACGATAGGGAAGGGGTGTAGGGGTTACAGAGATAGGTAGGGGGTGTAGGGGGTTACAGAGATAGGGAGGGGGTGTAGGGGGGGTTACAGAGATAGGGAGGGGGTGTAGGGTGTGTCAGATTGGGAGGGGGTGCAAGGGGTTACAGAGATAGGGAGGGGTGCAAGGGGTTACAGAGATAGGGAGGGGGTGGAGGGGGTGACAGAGACAGGGGGGGTGTTGGAGGTTACAGAGATAGGGAAGGGGTGTAGGGGGGGTTACAGAGATAGGGAGAGGGTGTAGGGGGGGTTACAGAGGATAGGGAGGGGGTGTAGGGAGATACAGTGATAGGGAGGGGGTGTAGGGTGTGTCAGAGATTGTGTGGGGGTGCAAGGGGTTACAGAGATAGGGAGAGGGTGGAGGGGGTTACAGAGATAGGGAGAGGGTGGAGGGATTTACTTAGATAGGGAAGGGGTGTAGGGGTTACAGAGATAGGGAAGGGCTGCAGGGGGTTACAGAGATAGGGAGGGGGTGTAGGGAGTTACAGAGATGGGGGGGTGTTGGGAGTTACAGAGATAGGGAAGGGATGTTGGGAGTTACAGACATAGCGAGGTTGTAGGGGTTTACAGAGATGGGGAGAGGTTGTAGGGGTTGCCGAGGTAGTGAGGGGGTGTAGGGGGTTACAGAGATAGGGAGGGGGTGGAGGGGGTTACAGTGATAGGGAGGGGGTGTAGGGTGTGTCAGATTGGGAGGGGTTGCAAGGGGTTACAGAGATAGGGAGGGGGTGCAAGGGGTTACAGAGATAGGGAGGGGGTGCAAGGGGTTACAGAGACAGGGAGGGGGTGGAGGGGGTTACAGAGACAGGGAGGGGGTGTTGGAGGTTACAGAGATAGGGAAGGGGTGTAGGGGTTACAGAGATAGGGAGGGGGTGTAGGGTGTGTCAGATTGGGAGGGGTTGCAAGGGGTTACAGAGATAGGGAGGGGGTGGAGGGGGTTACAGAGATAGGGAGGGGGTGGAGGGAGTTACAGAGATAGGGAGGGGGTGTAGGGAGTTACAGAGATGGGGGGGGTGTTGGGGTTTACAGAGATAGGGAGAGGTTGTAGGGGTTGCCGAGGTAGTGAGGGGGTGTAGGGGGTTACAGACATAGGGCGGGAGTGTAGGGAGTTACAGAGATAGGGAGGGGGTTTAGGGGGTTACAGAGATTGGAAGTGGGTGGAGGGAGTTAGAGATAGGGAGGCGGTTTAGGGCGTTACACGGATAGGGAGGGGGTTTAGGGGTGACAGAGATGGTGGGGTTTATGGGGTTACAGAGATAGGGAGGGGGTTTAGGGGGTTCCAGAGATAGGGAGGGGGTGTTGGAGCCTCATGAGATAGGGAGGGGGTGTAGGGAGTTTCAGAGAAATGGAGGGGGTATTGCGGGTTACAGGGATACAGAGGGTTTGTAGGGGGTTACAGAGATCGGGAGGGGGTTTAAGGAGTTACAGAGACAGGGAGGGGTGTATGGGGTTACAGAGATAGGGAAGGGATGTTGGGAGTTTCAGAGATAGCGGGGGTGTAGGGCGTTACAGAGGTGGTTTTGGGGGTTTCAGAGATAGGGTTTGTAGGGGTTGCGGAGGTAGGGAGGGGGTGTGGGGGTTACAGAGATGGGGAGGGGGGTGTAGGGGGTTACTGAGATAGGGAGGTTCCTGAGGTGTAGGGAGTTACAGAGATAGGGAAGGGTGGAGGAAAGCAGGGCAATAGTTATTGGAGACTCGATAGTTCAGGGTACAGATAGGCGGTTTTGCGGTGGCTAGAGAGACTCACGTTTGGTATGTTGCCTCCCAGGTGCAAGGGTACGTGATGTCTCTGATCGTTTTTTCCGGGTCCTTAAGGGTGAGGGGGAGCAGCCCGAAGTCGTGGTCCACATTGACACCAACGACATAGGTAGGAAGAGGGGTGAGGATGTCAGGCAGGCTTTCAGTGAGCGAGGTTGGAAGCTCCGAGTTAGAACAAACAGAGTTGTTGTCTCTGGTTTGTTACCCGTGCCACGTGATAGAGAGTCGAGGAATAGGGAGAGAGAACAGTTAAATGCGTGGCTACAGGGATGGTGCAGGAGGGAGGGATTCCGGTTTCTGGATAACTGGGGTTCTTTCTGGGGAAGGTGGGACCTCTGTAAACAGGATGGTCTCCACCTGAACCTGAGGGGCACCAGTATCCTTGGGGGGAAGTCTGCTAGTGCTCTTTCGGGGGGTTTAAACTAACTCTGCAGAGGCATGGGAATCTGGACTGTAGCTTTAGGGTGGAGGACCTGAAGTGTATGGAGGTTAGGAACATGACATCAATCTCGAAGGGTGCCTGTAAACAGGAAGCTGGCTTGAAGTGTGTGTACTTCAATGCGAGAAGTATACAAAATAAGGTAGGTGAACGTGCAGCGTGGGTTGGTACCTGGGATTTCGATGTTGTGGCTATTACGGAGACATGGGTAGAACAGGGACAGGATTGGCTGTTGCAGGTTCCAGGGTTTAAATGTTTCAGTAGGGTCAGAGGTGGGGGTAAAAGAGGGGGAGGTGTGGCATTGCTTGTTAAAGATAGTATTACAGTGGTGGAAAGGATGATGGAGGAAGACTCGCCATCTGAGAGAGTTTGGGCTGAGCTGAGAAATAGGAAAGGTGAGGTCACCCTGTTAGGAGTTTTCTACAGGCCTCCTAATAGTCCTAGAGACGTAGAAGAAAGGATTGCGAGGATGATTTAGGAGAAGAGTGAAAGTAATAGGGTGGTTGTTATGGGGGACTTTAACTTTCCAGATATTGACTGGGAAAGCTATAGCTCGAGTACGTTAGATGGGTCGGTGTTTGTCCAATGTGTGCAGGAGGGTTTCCTGACGCAGCAGGTCAGGCAGCATCCAAGGAACAGGAAATTCGACGTTTCGGGCATAAGGCCTTCTTCATTCTTGATTAAGGGCTTATGCCCGAAACGTCGAATTTCCTGTTCCTTGGATGCTGCCTGACCTGCTGCGCTTTTCCAGCAACACATTTTCAGCTCTGATCTCCAGCATCTGCAGACCTCACTTTCTCCACAATATGTAGACAGGCCAACAAGAGGTGAGGCCATACTGGATTTGGTGCTGGGTAACGAACCAGGCCAGGTGTTAGAATTGGAGGTAGGTGAGCACTTTGGGGACAGTGACCACAATTCAGTGACTTTTACTCTAGTGATGGAGAGGGGTAAGTGTGCACTACAGGGCAAGAGTTATAGCTGGGGGCAGGAAAGTTATGATGCAGTGAGGCATGACTTAGGATGCGTGGCTTGGAAAAATAGGCTTTAAGGGAAGGGTGCGATCGATATGTGGAGCTTGTTGAAGGAGCAACTATTGGGTGTCCTTGATAAGTATGTACCTGTCAGGCAGGGAGGAAAGGGTCATATGAGGGAGTCGTGGTTTAGTAAGGAATTGGAATCCCTTGTTAAAGGGAAGAGGGTGGCCTATGTAAAGATGAGGCGTCAAGGTTCAATTGGGGCGATTGAGTGTTATAAGGTAGCCAGGAAGGATCTAAAGAGAGAGTTAAGAGCAGCAAGGAGGGGACATGAAAAGTCCTTGGTTGGTAGGATTAGGGAAAACCCAAAGGCTTTCTATAGGTATGTAAGGAATAAGAGAATGACTAGGGTAGAAATAGGTCCAGTCAAGGATAGTAGTGGGAAGTTGTGTGTGGAGGCTGAAGAAATTGGGGAGACACTGAATGAATACTTTTCGCCAGTGAATATTGAGTCACAATTAATTAGAATGGATGGCTTTGAGGTATGGAGGGAAGAGGTGTTGGAAATTCTGGAAAGGGTGAAAATAGGAAAGTCCCATGGGCCTGATGGCATTTATCCTAGGATTCTCTGGGAAGCAAGGGAGGAGATTGCAGAGGCATTGGCCTTGATTTTTTTTATGTCCTTGTTGTCTGCAGGAATAGTGCCAGAAGACTGGAGGATAGCAAATGTGGTTCCCTTGTTCAAGAAGGGGAGGATGGATAACCCTAGTAACTATAGGCCGGTGAGTCTTCTCTCTGTTGTGGGCAAAGTCTTAGAGAGAATTGTAAGGGATAGGATTTATGAACATCTGGATAGGAATAATGTGATCAAGGATAGTCAGCACGGTTTTGTGAAGGGCAGGTCGTGCCTCACAAACCTTATTGAATTCTTTGAGAAGGTGACGAAGGAGGTGGACGAGGGTAAAGTGGTAGATGATGTGAACATGGATTTTAGTAAGGTGTTTGATAAGGTTCCCCATGGTAGGCTACTGCAACAAATACGGAGGTGTGGCATTGAGGGTGAGTTGGAGGTTTGGATTAGGAATTGGCTGGCTGGAAGAAGACAGAGGGTAGTAGTTGATGGTAAAGGTTCATCTTGGAGTGCAGTTACCAGCGGTGTTCTGCAAGGATCTGTTTTGGGACCATTGCTGTTTGTCATTTTTATAAATGACCTGGAGGAGGGGCTAGAAGGGTGGGTGAGCAAGTTTGCGGATGATACGAAAGTCGGTGGAATTGTTGACAGTGAGGAAGGATGTGGCAGGTTACAGCGGGATATAGATAAGCTGCAGAGCTGGGCAGAAAGGTGGCAAATGGAGTTCGATGTAGGTAAGCGTGAGGTGATTCACTTTGGTAAGAGTAACAAGAAGATGGATTACTGGGCGAATGGTTGGATACTCGGTAGTGTGGATGAGCAGAGGGATCTTGGTGTCCATGTACACAGATCTCTGAAAGTTGCCACCCAGGTATATAGTGCTGTGAGGAAGGCATATGGCGTACTGGCTTTTATTGGTAGAGGAATTGAGTTCCGGAGTCCTGAGGTCATGAAGCAGTTGTATAAGACACTGGTGCGGCCGCATCTGGAGTACTGTGTGCAGTTTTGGTCGCCATACTGTAGGAAGGATGTGGAGGCACTGGAACGGGTGCAGAGGAGGTTTACCAGGATGTTGCCTGGCATGGTAGGAAGATGGTATGAGGAAAGGCTGAGGCACTTGGGGCTGTTTTCATTGGAGAAAAGAAGGCTTAGGGGTGACTTGATAGAGGTGTACAAGACGGTTAGAGGTTTAGATCGTGTTGACCATGAGAACCTTTTTCCACGTATGGAGTCGGATATTACGAGGGAGCATAGCTTTAAATTAAGGGGTGGTAGGTATAGGACAGATGTTAGGGGTAGATTCTTTACTCAGCGAGTCGTGAGTTCATGGAATGCCCTGCCAGTAGCAGTGGTGGACTCTCCCTCTTTATGGGCATTTAAACGGGCATTGGATAGGCATATGGAGGTTAGGTGGGCTTGGATCGGCGTAACATCGAGGGCCGAAGGGCCTGTACTGCGCTGTATTTTTCTATGTTCTATGAAACCGGAGCACCCGGAGGAAATCCACGCAAACACGGGGAGAATGTGCAAATGCCACACAGAGTCGCCTGAGGCAGGAATTGAACCCGGATCTGTGACGCTATGATGCAGCAGGGCTAACCACTGTGCCACCGTGCTGCCCAGACAATGGGCCCCTACCCTTTCCCATTCACCTCTATTCACCACAATCTCAATGGCCCCCGACCCTCTCTCATTCACCCCCATTCACCGCAATCTCAATGGACCCCGACCCTTTCCCATTCAACTCCACTCATCACAATCTCAATGGACTCCGACCCTTTCCCATTCAACTCCATTCACCACAATCTCAATGGACCCCTACCATTTCCCATTCTCCTTATTCACCTCAATCGCAATGGACTGCTACACTTTCCCAATCACCTCAATACTCCAAAATCTCAGTGGACCCCTACCCTTTCCCAATCACCTCCATTTGATTGGACCCCTACCCTTACCCATTTGCCCTCATTCACCACAATCTCAATTAGATTACTGACTGTGTGGAAGCAGGCCCTTCGGCCCAACAAGTCCACACCGACCTGCCGAAGCGTATACCACCCAGACCCATACTTCGACATTTGCCCCTTCACCTAACACTGCGGGCAATTTAGCATGGCCAGTTCACCTAACCTGCACATTTTTTGGATTATGGGAGGAAACCAGAGCACCCGGAGGAAACCCACGCAGACACGGGGAGAATCTGCAAACTCCACACAGAGAGTCGCCCGAGGCAGGAATTGAACCTGGGTCTCTGACGCTGTAATGCGGCAGGGCTAACCACTGTGCCACTGTGTCACCCAGACAATGGACCCCTACCCTTTCCCATTCTCCATATTCACCACAAGGTCAATGGACACCTACCCTTTCACATTTGCCCTCATTCATCATAATCTCAATGGACCCCTACCCTTTCCCATTCATCTCCATTCTCCACAATCTCAATGGACCCCTACCCTTTCCCATTTGCCCTCATTTATCACAAACGCACTGGACCCTTACCCTTTCCCATTCACCTCCATTCACCGCAGTCTCAATGGACCCCTACCCTTTCCCATTCACCAAAATAGACAATAGACATTAGGTGCAGGAGTAGGCCATTCAGCCCTTCGAGCCTGCACCTCCATTCAATATGATCATGGCTGATCATTCCTAATCAGTATCCGCTCCCTGCCTTATCTCCATAAGCCTTGATTCCACTATCTTTGAGAGCTCTATCCAACTCTTTCTTAAATGAATCCAGAGACTGGGCCTCCACTGCCCTTTGGGGCAGAGCATTCCACACAGCCACCACTCTCTGGGTGAAGAAGTTTCTCCTCATCTCTGTCCTAAATGGTCTACCCCGTAGTTTTAAGCTGTGTCCTCTGGTTCAGCACTCACCCATCAGCGGTAACATGTTTCCTGCTGCCAGAGTGTCCCATCCTTTCATAATCTTATATGTCTCAATCAGATCCCCTCTCAGTCTTCTAAACTGAAGGTATACAAGTCCAGCCGCTTCAGTCTTTCAGTGTAAGGTAATCCCTCCATTCCAGGAATTGACCTCATGAACCTACGCTGCACTCCCTCAATAGCCAGAATGTGTTTCCTCAAATTTGGAGACCAGAACTGCACACAGTACTCCAGGTGTGGTCTCACCAGGGCCCTGTCCAGCTGCAGAAGCACCTCTTTGCTTCGATACTCAATCCCTCTTGTTATGAAGGCCAGCATGCTATTAGCCTCCTTCACTACCTGCTGTACCTGCATGCTTGCCTTCATTGACTGGTGTACAAGAACACCCAGATCTTTGTACTGCCCCTTTACCTACATTAATTCCATTGAGGTAGTAATCTGCGTTCCTGTTCTTGCCACCAAAGTGGATAGCCATACATTTATCCACATTAAACTGCATTTGCCATGCATCTGCCCATTCACCTAACTTGTCCAGGTCACCCTGTAATCTCCTAACATCCTCCTCACATTTCACCCTGCCACCCAGCTTTGTACCATCAGCAAATTTGCTGATGTTATTGCTGATACCATCTTCTATATCATTAACATATATTGTAAAAAGCTGCGGTCCCAGCACGGATCCCTGCGGTACCCCACTGGTCAGTGCCTGCCATTCCGAAATGGAGCCGTTTATCACTACCCTTTGTTTCCTATCAGCCAACCAATTTTCAATCCAATCTAGTACTTTGCCCCCAATACCATGCGCCCTACGTTTACTCACTAACCTCCTACGTGGAACTTTATCAAAAGCTTTCTGAAAGTCCAGGTACACTATATCTACTGGATCTCAATGGACCCCTACCCTTTCCCATTTGCCCTTATTCACCACAACGTCTTTGGACGACCACCCTTTCCCATTTGCCCTCATTCACCACAATCTCAATGGACCCCTACCCTTTCCCTTTCATCTCCATTACTCCACAATCTCAATGGACCCCTACCCTTTTCCATTCTCCACATCTCAATGGCCCCCGACTCTTTTCCATTCTCCTTATTCACCACAATCTCAATGGTCACGTACCCTTTCCCGTTCACCTCAATCTCAATGGACTGCTACACTTTCCCATTCGCCTCCATTCACCACAATCTCAATCAGATTGGATTAGATTACTTAATGTGGAAACAGGCCCTTCGGCCCAACAAGCCCACACCAACCCGCCAAAGCGTATACCACCCAGACCCATACTCCGACATTTACCCCTTCACCTAACACTATGGGCAATTTAGCATGGCCAAATCACCTAACCTGCACATTTTTTGGATTATGTGAAGAAACCGCAGCACCTGGAGGAAACCCACACAGACACGGGGAGAATGTGCAAACTCCACCAGAGAGTCACCTGAGGCGGGAATTCAACCTGGTCTTTGACGCTGTGCTGCAGCAGTGCTAACAACTGTGCTACCGTGCAGCCCATACAATGGACCCCTACCCTTTCACATTTACCTCCACTCACCACAATCTCAATGGACCCCTACCCTTTCCCATTCACCTCCATTCAACTCAATCTCAATGGATCCCTACCCTTTCCCATTCTCCTTATTCACCACAATCTCAGTGGCCTCCTGCCCTTTTCCATCCGCAGACATTCATCACAATCTCAATAGACCTCTACCCTTTCCCATTCATCTCCACTCAACGCAATCTCAATCGACCCCTACCCTTTTACATTTGCCCTCATTCACCACAATCTCAATGGACCCCTACCCTTTCCCATTCAAATCCATTCACCACAATCTCAATTGCCCCCTTCCTCTACCATTTGCCCTCCTGCACCACATTCTTAATGAGCCCCTACCCTTTCCCATTCACCTCCATTCACAACAATCTCAATGGACCCCTACCCTTTCCCATTCACCGACATTCATCACAATCTCAACGGGCCCCTACCCTGTCCCATTTGCCCTCATTCACCACAGTCTCAATTGACCCATACCCTTTTACATTCACATCCACTCACCACAGTTTCAATGGACTCCTACCCTTTCCCATTCACCTCAATTCACCACAATCTCAATGGACCCTTACCCGAACCCATACTCATCCACTCACCACAATCTCAACGGACCCCTGCCCTTTCCCATTCACCTCCATTCACCACAATCTCAATGGACCCCTATCCCTTCCCATTCTCCTCCACTCACCATTATCTCAATGGTTCCCTAGCTTTTCCCATTCGTTCTCATTCACCACAATCTCAATGGACCCCCTACCCTTTCCCATTTGCCCCATTTGACCACAATCTCAATGGAACACTACCCTTTCCCATTCACGTCCATTCACCACAATCTCAATGGACCCCTACCCTTTCCCATTTGCCCTCATTCACCAGAATCTCAATGGACACCAGGCCTTTCCCATTCACCACAACCTCAATAGAACCCTACCCTTTCGCGTTCACCTCCACTCACCAAAATCCCAATGGACCGCAATCCTTTCCCATTCACCTCCACTCACCAAAATCCCAATGGACCGCAATCCTTTCCCATTCACCTCCACTCACCAAAATTTCAATGGACACCAACCATTTCCCATTCACCTCCATTCACCACAATCTCAATGGACTCCTACCCTCTCCCATTTGCCTTCATTCACCACAATCTCAATGGACCCCTACCCTTTTCCATTCGTCCTCATTCACCACAATGTCAATGGACACCTACCCTTTTCCATTCGCAGGCATTCATCACAATCTCAATAGACCTCTACCCTTTCTCATTCATCTCCATTCACCACAATCTCAATGGACCCCTACCCTTTCCCATTCAAATCCATTCACCACAATCTCAATTGCCCCCTTCCTGTCCCATTTGCCCTCATGCACCACATTCTTAATGAGCCCCTACCCTTTCCCATTCACCTCCATTCACAACAATCACAATGGTCTCCTACCCTTTCCCATTCACCGACATTCATCACAATCTCAAAGGGCCCCTACCCTGTCCCATTTGCCCTAATTCACGACAATCTCAATTGACCCCTACCCTTTCCCATTTGCCCTCATTCATCACAATCTTAATGGACCCCTACCCTTTCGCATTCACATCCATTCACCACAGTTTCAATGGACTCCTACCCTTTCACATTTGCCCTCATTCACCAGAATCTCAATAGACCCCTGCCCTTTCCCATTCACCTCCATTCAATGCAATCTCAATAGACCTCTACCCTTTCCCATTCATCTCCACTCACCACAATCTCAATGGACCCCTACCCTTTCACATTTGCCCTCATTCATAACAATCCCAATGGACTCCTACCCTTTCCCATTCACCTCCATTCAACACAATATGAATGGACCCCAACGCTTTGCCATTCACCTCCATTCACCGCAATCTCAATGGACCCCAACCCTTTCCACCTCCATTCAACTCAATCCCAATGGATCCCTACCCTTTCCCATTCTCCTTATTCACCACAATCTCAATGGCCTCCTACCCTTTTCCATTTGCAGACATTCATCACAATTTCAATAGACCTCTACCCTTTCCCATTCATCTCCACTCACCACAATCTCAATGGACCCCTACCCTTTCCCATTCTCCTTATTCACCACAATCTCAATGGACCCCTACCCTTTCCCATTCACCTCCATTCACCACAATCTCAATGGACCCCTATCCCTTTCCCATTCACCTCCACTCACCACAATCTCAATGGACCCCTACCCTTTTCCATTCACCTCCATTCACCACAATCTGAATGGCCTCCTACCCTTTCCCATTTACCCTCATTCACCGAAATCTCACTGGACCCCTACCCTTTCCCTTTCGCGTCCATTCACCACAATCTCAATGGACCCCTACCCTTTCCCGTTCACCTCCATTCAACGCAATCTCAGTGGACCCCTCCCCTTTCCCATTCAACTCCACTCATCACAATCTCAATGGACTCCGACCCTTTCCCATTCAACTCCATTCACCACAATCTCAATGGACCCCTACCATTTCCCATTCTCCTTATTCACCTCAATCGCAATGGACTGCTACACTTTCCCAATCACCTCAATACCCCAAAATCTCAGTGGACCCCCCTTTCCCAATCACCTCCATTTGATTGGACCCCTACCCTTTCCCATTTGCCCTCATTCACCACAATCTCAATTAGATTACTGACTGTGTGGAAGCAGGCCCTTCGGCCCAACAAGTCCACACTGACCTGCCGAAGCATATACCACCCAGACCCATACTTCGACATTTGCCCCTTCACCTAACACTGCGGGCAATTTAGCATGGCCAGTTCACCTAACCTGCACATTTTTTGGATTATGGGAGGAAACCAGAGCACCCGGAGGAAACCCACGCAGACACGGGGAGAATCTGCAAACTCCACACAGAGAGTCGCCCGAGGCAGGAATCGAACCTGGGTCTCTGACGCTGTAATGCGGCAGGGCTAACCACTGTGCCACTGTGTCACCCAGACAATGGACCCCTACCCTTTCACATTCACCTGCATTCACCACAATCTCAATGGATCCCTACCCTTTCCCATTCACCTCCACACACCACACTCTCAATGGAACCCTACCATTTCCTGTTTTCCTTATTCACCACAATCTCAATGGACCCGTAATCTTTCCCATTCACCTCCATTCACCAGCATCTCAATGGACCCCTACCCTTTCCCATTCTCCATATTCACCACAAGGTCAATGGACCCCTACCCTTTCTCATTCATCCTCATTCATCATAATCTCAATGGACCCCTACCCTTTCCCATTCACCAAAATAGACATTAGGTGCAGGAGTAGGCCATTCAGCCCTTCGAGCCTGCACCTCCATTCAATATGATCGTGGCTGATCATTCCTAATCAGTATCCGCTCCCTGCCTTATCTCCATAAGCCTTGATTCCACTATCTTTGAGAGCTCTATCCAACTCTTTCTTAAATAAATCCAGAGACTGGGCCTCCACTGCCCTTTGGGGCAGAGCATTCCACACAGCCACCACTCTCTGGGTGAAGAAGTTTCTCCTCATCTCTGTCCTAAATGGTCTACCCCGTAGTTTTAAGCTGTGTCCTCTGGTTCAGCACTCACCCATCAGCGGTAACATGTTTCCTGCTGCCAGAGTGTCTCATCCTTTCATAATCTTATATGTCTCAATCAGATCCCCTCTCAGTCTTCTAAACTGAAGGGTATACAAGTCCAGCCGCTTCAGTCTTTCAGTGTAAGGTAATCCCTCCATTCCAGGAATTGACCTCATGAACCTACGCTGCACTCCCTCAATAGCCAGAATGTGTTTCCTCAAATTTGGAGACCAGAACTGCACACAGTACTCCAGGTGTGGTCTCGCCAGGGCCCTGTCCAGCTGCAGAAGCATCTCTTCGGTTCGATACTCAATCCCTCTTGTTATGAAGGCCAGCATGCTATTAGCCTCCTTCACTACCTGCTGTACCTGCATGCTTGCCTTCATTGACTGGTGTACAAGAACACCCAGATCTTTGTACTGCCCCTTTACCTACATTAATTCCATTGAGGTAGTAATCTGCGTTCCTGTTCTTGCCACCAAAGTGGATAACCATACATTTATCCACATTAAACTGCATTTGCCATGCATCTGCCCATTCACCTAACTTGTCCAGGTCACCCTGTAATCTCCTAACATCCTCCTCACATTTCACCCTGCCACCCAGCTTTGTACCATCAGCAAATTTGCTGATGTTATTGCTGATACCATCTTCTATATCATTAACATATATTGTAAAAAGCTGCGGTCCCAGCACGGATCCCTGCGGTACCCCACTGGTCAGTGCCTGCCATTCCGAAATGGAGCCGTTTATCACTACCCTTTGTTTCCTATCAGCCAACCAATTTTCAATCCAATCTAGTACTTTGCCCCCAATACCATGCGCCCTACGTTTACTCACTAACCTCCTACGTGGAACTTTATCAAAAGCTTTCTGAAAGTCCAGGTACACTATATCTACTGGATCTCAATGGACCCCTACCCTTTCCCATTTGCCCTTATTCACCACAACGTCTTTGGACGACCACCCTTTCCCATTTGCCCTCATTCATCACCATCTCAATGGACCTCTGGCCTTTCCCATTCACCTCCATTCACCACAATCTCAATGGACCCACAAACCTTTCCCATTCACCTCCATTCAACGCAATCTCAATGGACCCCTTCCATTTCCCTTTCTCCTTATTCGCCACAATCTCAATGGACCCCGACCCTTTCCCATTCTTCTTATTCACCACAATGTCAATGGCCCCCTACCCTTTTCCATTCGCAGACATTCATCATAATCTCAATGGATCCCTACCCTTTCCCATTCAAATCCATTCAACAAAATCTCAATGGACCCCTACCCTTTCCCATTCACCTCCATTCAACAAAATCTCAATGGACCCCTACCCTTTCCCATTTACCCTCATTCACCAGAATCTCACTGGACCCCTACCCTTTCCCTTTCGCGTCCATTCACCACAATCTCAATATACCCCTACCCTTTCCCGTTCACCTCCATTCAACGCAATCTCAATGGACCCCTCCCCTTTCCCATTCACCTCCACTCACCACAATCTCAATGGACCCCTACCCTTTCCCATTCACCACAATCTTAATGGACCCCTACCCTTTTCCATTCGTCCTCATTCACCACAATCTCAATGGCCCCCCAGCCTTTCTCATTCACCACAATGTCAAAGGACACCTACCCTTTCCCATTTGCTCTCATTTACTGCAATCTCAACGGACCCCTACCCTTTCCCATTTGCCCTTATTCATCACAATCTCAATGGACCCCTACCCTGTCCCATTCACCTTCTTTCACCACTATCTCAATGGCCCCCTTGCCCTTCCCATTCATCCTCTTGCATCACAAACTCAATGGACCCCTACCCATTCCCATTTGCCCTCATTCTCCACATCTCAATGGCTCCCGACTCTTTTCCATTCTCCTTATTCACCACAATCTCAATCGTCACGTACCCTTTCCCATTCACCCCAATCTCAATGGACTGCTACACTTTCACATTCGCCTCCATTCACCAAAATCTCAATAGACCCCAACCCTTTCCCATTCACCTCAATCTCAATCAGATTGGATTAGATTACTTAGTGTGGAAACAGGCCCTTCGGCCCAACAAGCCCACACCGACCTGCCGAAGCGTATACCACCCAGACCCATACTCCGACATTTACCCCTTCACCTAACACTATGGGCAATTTAGCATGGCCAAATCACCTAACCTGCACATTTTTTGGATTATGGGAGGAAACCGCAGCACCTGGAGGAAACCCACACAGACACGGGTAGTATGTGCAAACTCCACCAGAGAGTCACCTGAGGCGGGAATTCAACCCGGTCTCTGACGCTGTGCTGCAGCAGTGCTAACAACTGTGCTACCGTGCAGCCCATACAATGGACCCCTACCCTTTCCCATTCACCACAATCTCAATGGACCCCTACCCTTTCCTATTCACCTCCATTCAACGCAATCTCAGTGGATCCCTACCCTTTCCCATTCTCCTTATTCACCACAATCTCAGTGGCCTCCTACCCTTTTCCATCCGCAGACATTCATCACAATCTCAATAGACCTCTACCCTTTCCCATTCACCTCCATTCACCACAATCTCAATGGACCCCTACCCTTTCCCATTCACCTCCATTCAACAAAATCTCAATGGACCCCTACCCTTTCCCATTCTCCTTATTCACCACAATCTCAATGGACCCCTACCCTTTCACATTCACCGACATTCATCACAATCTCAATGGACCCCTACCCTTTCCCATTCTCCTCCACTCACCATTATCTCAATGGTTCCCTAGCTTTTCCCATTCGTCCTCATTTACCAGAATCTCAATGGACCCCCTACCCTTTCCCATTTGCCCCATTTGACCACAATCTCAATGGAACACTACCCTCTCCCATTCACGTCCATTCACCACAATCTCAATGGACCCCTACCCTTTCCCATTCACCACAATCTCAATGGACCCCTACCCTTTCCCATTCACCACAATCTCAATGGAACACTACCCTTTCCCATTCACCTCCATTCACCACAATCTCAATGGACCCGTACCCTTTCCCTTTCGCGTCCATTCACCACAATCTCAATGGACCCCTACCCTTTCCCATTCACCTCCATTCAACGCAATCTCACTGGACCCGTACCCTTTCCCTTTCGCGTCCATTCACCACAATCTCAATGGACCCCTACCCTTTCCCATTCACCTCCATTCAACGCAATCTCAATGGACCCCTACCCTTTCCCATTCACCTACATTTACCGCAATCTTAATGGACCCCTACCCTTTTCCATTTGTCCTCATTCACCACAATCTCAATGGCCCCCCAGCCTTTCCCATTCGTCCTCATTCACCACAATGTCAAAGGACACCTACCCTTTCCCATTTGCTCTCATTTACTGCAATCTCAACGGACCCCTACCCTTTCCCATTTGCCCTTATTCATCACAATCTCAATGGACCCCTACCCTGTCCCATTCACCTCCATTCACCACAATCGCAATGGACCCCTAACCTTTCCCATTCACCTTCTTTCACCACTATCTCAATGGCCCCCTTGCCCTTCCCATTCATCCTCTTGCATCACAAACTCAATGGACCCCTACCCATTCCCATTTGCCCTCATTCTCCACATCTCAATGGCTCCCGACTCTTTTCCATTCTCCTTATTCACCACAATCTCAATCGTCACGTACCCTTTCCCATTCACCCCAATCTCAATGGACTGCTACACTTTCACATTCGCCTCCATTCACCAAAATCTCAATAGACCCCAACCCTTTCCCATTCACCTCAATCTCAATCAGACTGGATTAGATTACTTAGTGTGGAAACAGGCCCTTCGGCCCAACAAGCCCACACCGACCCGCCGAAGCGTATACCACCCAGACCCATACTCCGACATTTACCCCTTCACCTAACACTATGGGCAATTTAGCATGGCCAAATCACCTAACCTGCACGTTTTTTGGATTGTGGGAGGAAACCGCAGCACCTGGAGGAAACCCACACAGACACGGGTAGTATGTGCAAACTCCACCAGAGAGTCACCTGAGGCGGGAATTCAACCCGGTCTCTGACGCTGTGCTGCAGCAGTGCTAACAACTGTGCTACCGTGCAGCCCATACAATGGACCCCTACCCTTTCCCATTCACCACAATCTCAATGGACCCCTACCCTTTCCCATTCTCCTTATTCACCACAATCTCAGTGGCCCCTACCCTTTTCCATTCGCAGACATTCATCACAATCTCAATAGACCTTTACCTTTTCCCATTCATCTCCACTCACCACAATCTCAATGGACCCCTACCCTTTCACATTTGCCCTCATTCATCACAATCTCAATGGACTCCTATCCTTTCCCATTCATCTCCATTCAACATAATCCCAATGGACTCCTATCCTTTCCCATTCTCCTCATTCAACACAATCTCAATGGACCCCAACACTTTGCCATTCACCTCCATTCAACACAGTCTCAATGGATCCCTACCCTTTCCCATTCACCGACATTCATCACAATCTCAATGGACCCCTACCCTTTCCCATTCTCCTCCACTCACCATTATCTCAATGGTTCCCTAGCTTTTCCCATTCGTCCTCATTTACCAGAATCTCAATGGACCCCCTACCCTTTCCCATTTGCCCCATTTGACCACAATCTCAATGGAACACTACCCTTTCCCATTCACGTCCGTTCACCACAATCTCAATGGACCCCTACCCTTTCCCATTCACCTCCACTCACCACAATCTCAATGGACCCCTACCCTTTCCCATTCACCTCCATTCACCACAATCTGAATGGACTCCTACCCTTTCCCATTTACCCTCATTCACCAGAATCTCACTGGACCCGTACCCTTTCCCTTTCGCGTCCATTCACCACAATCTCAATGGACCCCTACCCTTTCCCGTTCACCTCCATTCAACGCAATCTCAATGGACCCCTACCCTTTCCCATTCACCTCCATTTACCGCAATCTTAATGGACCCCTACCCTTTCCCATTCACCGACATTCATCACAATCTCAATGGACCCCTACCCTTTCCCATTCTCCTCCACTCACCATTATCTCAATGGTTCCCTAGCTTTTCCCATTCGTCCTCATTTACCAGAATCTCAATGGACCCCCTACCCTTTCCCATTTGCCCCATTTGACCACAATCTCAATGGAACACTACCCTTTCCCATTCACGTCAGTTCACCACAATCTCAATGGACCCCTACCCTTTCCCATTCACCTCCACTCACCACAATCTCAATGGACCCCTACCCTTTCCCATTCACCTCCATTCACCACAATCTGAATGGACTCCTACCCTTTCCCATTTACCCTCATTCACCAGAATCTCACTGGACCCGTACCCTTTCCCTTTCGCGTCCATTCACCACAATCTCAATGGACCCCTACCCTTTCCCGTTCACCTCCATTCAACGCAATCTCAATGGACCCCTACCCTTTCCCATTCACCTCCATTTACCGCAATCTTAATGGACCCCTACCCTTTTCCATTTGTCCTCATTCACCACAATCTCAATGGCCCCCCAGCCTTTCCCATTTGTCCTCATTCACCACAATGTCAAAGGACACCTACCCTTTCCCATTTGCTCTCATTTACTGCAATCTCAACGGACCCCTACCCTTTCCCATTTGCCCTTATTCATCACAATCTCAATGGACCCCTACCCTTTCCCATTCACCGACATTCATCACAATCTCAGTGAACCACTACCGTTTCCCATTTGCCCTCATTCTCCACAATCTCACTGGATCTCTACCCTTTTCCCATTCACCTCCATTCACCACAATCTTAATGGACCCCTACCCTTTCCAATTTGCTCTCATTTACCGCAATCTCAACGGACCCCTGCCCTTTCCCATTTGCCCTTATTCACCACACCGTCTTTGGACGACTACCCTTTCCCATTTGCTCTCATTCATCGCAATCTCAATGGACTCCTATCCTTTCCCATTCATCTCCATTCAACATAATCCCAGTGGACTCCTACCCTTTCACATTCTCCTCATTCAAAACAATCTCAATGGACCCCTACCCTTTCCCATTCACCTCCATTCACCGCAATCTCAATGGACCCCTACCCTTTCCCATTCAAATCCATTCACCACAATCTCAATTGCCCCCTTCCACTACCATTTGCCCTCATGCACCACATTCTTAATAAGCCCCTACCCTTTCCCATTCACCTCCATTCACAACAATCTCAATGGACCCCAACCCTTTCCCATTTGCCCTCATTCATCACAATCTTAATGGGCCCCTACCCTTTCGCATTTACATCCACTCACCACAGTTTCAATGGACTCCTACCCTTTCACATTTGCCCTCATTCACCAGAATCTCAATAGACCCCTGCCCTTTCCCATTCTCCTTATTCACCACAATCTCAACCGCCCCCTGCCCTTTCCCATTCACCTCCATTCACCACAATCTCAATGGACCCCCTACCTTTTCCCATTTGCCCCATTTGACCACAATCTCAATGGAACACTACCCTTTCCCATTCTCCTCCACTCACCAAAATCTCAATGGACCCCTATCCCTTTCCCATTCACCACAATCTCAATGGACCCCCTACCCTTTCCCATTTGCCCCATTTGACCACAATCTCAATGGACCCCTATCCCTTTCCCATTCACCTCCACTCACCACAATCTCAATGGACCCAAACGCTTTCCCATTCACCTCCATTCACCACAATCTCACGTGGACCTCTACCCTGTCCTATACACCTGCATTCACCACAATCGCAATGGACCCCTAACCCTTACCATTCACCTTCTTTCACCACTATCTCAATGGCCCCCTTGCCCTTCCCATTCGCCCTCTTTCACCACAATCTCAATGGACCCTTACCCATTCCCATTTGCCCTCATTCACCACAATCTCAATGGACCCCATCCCTTTCCCTTTCGTGTCCATTCACCACAATCTCACTGGACCCCTACACTTTCCCATTCACCTCCATTCCACAGAATCTCAATAAACCCCTACCCTTTCCCATTCTCCTTACTTACCACAATCTCAATGGCCCCCTCTGCCCTTTCCCATTCAACTCTATTCACCACAATCTCATTGAACCCCTACCCTTTTCCGTTCACCTCAATCTCAATTGACCCCTACCCTTTCCCATTTGCCCTCATTCACCACAATCTCAATTAGATTACTTAGTGTGGAAACAGGCCCTTCGGCGCAACAAGTCCACACAAACCCGCCGAAGCGTATACCATCCAGACCCATACTCCGACATTTACCCCTTCACCTAACACTACGGGCAATTTAGCATGGCCAAGTCACCTGACCTGCACAGTGTTTGGATTGTGGGAGGAAACCAGAGCACCGGGAGGAAGCCCACGCAGACACGGGGAGAATGTGCAAACTCCACCAGAGAGTCAGCTGAGGTGGGAATTGAACCCGGGTCCCTGACACTGTGTTGCAGCAGGGCTAACCATTGTGCCACCCTGCCACCTAGACAATGGATCCCTACCCTTTCGCATTCACCTCCATTCACCACAATCTCAATGGACCCCTGTCCTTTTCCATTTGCCCTCATTCACCACAATCTCAATGGCCCCCGACCCTTTCTCATTCACCCCCATTCAACACCATCTCAATAGACCGCCACCTTTTCCCATTCACCTCCATTCACCACAACCTCAATGAATCCCTACCCTTTCCAATTCACCTCCATTCACCACAATCTCAGTGGCCCCCTATCCTTTCCCATTCACTTCCATTCAACAAATCTCAATGGACCCCTACCCTTTCCCATTTGCCCTCATTCACCAATATCTCAATGGACTTCTACCCTTTCGCATTCACCTCCATTCACCACAATTTAAATGGACCCGTACCATTTCCCATTTGCCCTCATTCAACACAATCTCAATGGACCCCTAACCTTTCCCATTCACCTCCATTCCCCACAATCTCAATGGACCCCTACCCTTTCACATTCACCTCCATTCAACAAAACCTCAATGCATCCTTACCCTTTCCCATTCTCCTTATTCAACACAATCTCAATGGACCCCAAAACTTTCCCAGTCACCTCCATGCGCCACACTCTGAATGCACCTCTCCCCTTTCCGATTCACCTCCATTCATCACAATCTCAATGAACCCCCACGCTGTCCCATTTGCCCTCTTTAACCACAATCTCAATGGACTCCTACCCTTTTCCATTCACCTCCACTCACCACAATTTAAATGGACCCCTACCCTTTCCCATTTGCCCTCATTCACCACAATCTCAATGGACTCCTAATCTTTCCCATTCACATCCATTCATCACAATCTCAATGCACCCGTACACTGTCCCATTTGCCCTCATTTAGCACAATTTCAAGTGACCCCTACTGTTTCCCATTTGCCCTCATTCATCAAAATCTCAATGGACCCCTACCCATTTCCATTCAACAACATCTCAATGGACCCCTACCCTTTCCCATTTGCCCTCATTTGCCACTTTCTCAATGGATCCAAACCCTTTCCCATTCATCTCCATTCAAGACAATCTCAATACTCCGCCACCTTTTCCAATTCACTTCCATTCACCACAACCTCAATGGAGCCCTACCCTTTCCCATTCCCCTCATTTACCATAATCTGAATGGACCCCTACCCTTTCCCATTCACCTCCATTCACCCCAATCTCAATGGACCCCTACCCTTTCCCATTCCCCTCATTCACCATAATCTCAATGGACCCCTACCCTTTCCCATTCCCCTCATTCACCATAATCTCAATGGACTCCTACCCTTTCCCATTCATCTCCATTCAACACAATCTCAATAGACCACCACCTTTTCCCATTCACGTCCATTCACCACAACCTCGATGGATCCCTACCCTTTTCCATTCACCTCCATTCCCCACAATCTCAATGGACCCCTACCCTTTCCCATTCACCCCAATCTCAAATGACCCCTACCCTTTCCCATTCACCTCCATTCATTACAATCTCAATATCCCCCTACCCTTTCCCATTCACCTTCTTTCACCACAATGTCAATGGACCCCTACTCTTTCCCATTCACTTCCATGCAACAAAATCTCAGTGGACACCTACCCTTTCCCATTTGCCCTCATTCGCCACAATCTCAATGGACCCCTACCCTTTCCCATTCACCTCCATTCACCACAATCTCAACGGATACTTACCCTTACCCATTCTCGTCCACTCACGACAATCTCAGTGGACCCCTACCCATTCGCATTCGCCTCCACTCACCACAATCTCAATGGACCCCTACCCTTTCCCATTCACCTCCATTCAACACAATCTCAGTGGGCCCCTACCCTTTCCCATTCACCGTCATTCACCATAATCTCAATAGACCACTACGCTTTCCCACTTGCCATCATTCACCGCAATCTCAATGGACCCATAGCCTCTCCCATTCAACTCCACTCACCACAACCTGTATGCAACCCTACCCTTTCCCATTCACCTCCACTCACCACAATCTCAATGGACCCTTACCCTTTCGCATTCACCTCCATTCAACAAAACCTCAAAGGATCCCTACCCTTTCCCATTCTCCTTATTCAACACAATCTCAATGGACCCCAACCCTTTCCCATTCCCCTTCACTCACTACAATCTCAATGGACCCCTACCCTTTCCCATTCACCTCCATTCACCACCATCTCAATGGGCCCCAACCCTTTCCCATTTGCCCTCACTCACCACAAACTCACTGGACCCCGACCCTTTCCCATTCACCTCCATTCGTCACAATCTCAATGGACCCCTACCCTTTCCCATTTGTCCTCATTCACCACAATCTCGATTGGAATAGATTAGATTACTTACAACGTGGAAACAGGCCCTTCAGCCCAATACGTCCACACTGACCCGCCAAAGCGTATACCACCCAGACCCATACTCCTACATTTACCCCTTCACCTAACACTGCGGGCAATTTAGCATGGCCAATTCACCTAACCTGCACATTTTTTGGATTATGGGAGGAAACCGGAGCACCCGGAGGAAACCCACGCAAACACGGGGAGAATGTGCACACTCCACACAGAGAGTCACCTGAGGCGGGAATTGAACCCGGGTCTCTGACGCTGTGATGCCGCAGTGCCGCCCATACAAAGGACCCCTACCCTTTCCCTTTTGCCCTCATTCACCACAATCTCAATGGACCCCTACCCTTTCCCATTCATGTCCATTCACCACAATCGCAATGGACCCCTAACCTTTCCCATTCATCTTCTTTCACCACTATCTCAATGGCCCCCTTGCCCTTCCCATTCGTCCTCTTTCATCACAAACTCAATGGACCCCTACCCATTCCCATTTGCCCTCATTCACCACAATCTCAATGGACCCCATCCCTTTCCCTTTCGCGTCCATTCACCACAATCTCAATGGACCCCGACCCTTTCCCATTTGCCCTCATTCACCACAATCTCGATTGGAATAGATTAGATTACTTACAACGTGGAAACAGGCCCTTCAGCCCAATACGTCCACACTGACCCGCCAAAGCGTATACCACCCAGACCCATACTCCTACATTTACCCCTTCACCTAACACTGCGGGCAATTTAGCATGGCCAATTCACCTAACCTGCACATTTTTTGGATTATGGGAGGAAACCGGAGCACCCGGAGGAAACCCACGCAAACACGGGGAGAATGTGCACACTCCACACAGAGAGTCACCTGAGGCGGGAATTGAACCCGGGTCTCTGACGCTGTGATGCCGCAGTGCCGCCCATACAAAGGACCCCTACCCTTTCCCTTTTGCCCTCATTCACCACAATCTCAATGGACCCCTACCCTTTCCCATTCATGTCCATTCACCACAATCGCAATGGACCCCTAACCTTTCCCATTCATCTTCTTTCACCACTATCTCAATGGCCCCCTTGCCCTTCCCATTCGTCCTCTTTCATCACAAACTCAATGGACCCCTACCCATTCCCATTTGCCCTCATTCACCACAATCTCAATGGACCCCATCCCTTTCCCTTTCGCGTCCATTCACCACAATCTCAATGGACCCCGACCCTTTCCCATTTGCCCTCATTCACCACAATCTCAATGGACCCCAACCCTTTCCCATTCACGTCCATTCACCACAATCTCAATGGACCCCTATCCCTTTCCCATTCACCACAATCTCAATGGACCCGTACCCTTTCCCTTTCAACACAATCTCAATGGACCCCTACCCTTTCCCATTTGCCCTCATTCACCACAATCTCAATCCGATTACTTAGTGTGGAAACAGGCCCTTCGGCCCAACAAGTCCACACCGACCCGCCGAAGCGTATACCACCCAGACCCATACTCCTACATTTACCCCTTCACCTAACACTATGGGCAATTTAGCATGCCGAATTCACCTAACCTGCACATTTTTTGGATTGTGGGAGGAATCCATTCCCATTTGCCCTCATTCACCACAATCTCAATGGCCCCCTAGCTTTTCCCATTCACCCTCATTCATCACAATCGCAATGAACTCCTACCCTTTCCCATTTGCCCTCGTTCCACACAATCTCTATGGACCCCTACCCTTTCCCATTCTCCTCCATTCAACACAATCTCAATTTACCCCTACCCCACGCATTACCAGTGCCCAGCCTCTCATCACTTTACAGGCCCAAGTGCACCCATGCGGATGAATCATATGACACAGGCTAAATGGCAAAGAGTTGGATTTATTGAAAAAAGTGTAAGATTACACTAATGCTTCGGTTTTGATGCCTGTCGCTGCACATCTGAGAGTATTGCGCAGATTACGTGCTTGGATAAAGCTTCAAAGCGTTTCATTTTAACGGCGCGGAGCGTCCCCCCATCGACTGAGGGTTATGGCACATGTAGCCAATGATTCGGGGCAGAGCAAGGTGCGGTCAGGGGAAGTAGATCCCTGGGAAGGCTGGTACAGTGGGTTTGGACAGGATTGTGTCGAGGTGGAGGGTGTCGTTGCTGGTTCCCAAGTACGGAGTGAACAGCGTGCTGCCAGGGTTGGGCACGTAGGCTTGGCAGTTGGGACCGCTCAGGTAGGGGCCACAGGTGAAAGTGTAACTGTAGGTCACCTTGCCGTAGTCGAGGTAGCAGGTCTTCCTGTGGGTCCCGGAGGTCACGAGGGCGTAGCACTTGCCCAGGAGGTCATCGCGTTTGATGACGTCCCGGTCCCAGACCTCGATGATAAGGTCACCCCCGGCCCTGACCTGTCCCATGTCCAGGTGAGCGTTCCAGGTGGGATTGTTGTTGTTTGAGACAATGGAGGTCCTGTCTTCCGTTTGGCCGTACTTGACCACCACATAGCCGTCGGTGCCTGAGAAGACATCACCCCAGAGGTCCCAGCCATCCTTGATAGTGACCACCAGGCGGCCGAACCCCTTCCCTTTGGGGCAGCAGTTCCGGTCCACGTAATTGTCCTCGCGGCACAGGCAGGAGCAGCGTTGGCGTGGGTCGGGGTAGGACCCGTGAGGGCACCGATGGCCCGCCCCACATTTCTGGTTGAGGGCGTTGCCCCTGATGTAGTCGCTGATGTAGCGCCGCAGGTTCTTCCGCTTGGGGTTGCCAGCGGGCAGCAGGTGGTGGAGCGGCGCCAGCGCGTAGCGCACAAGGCCCGGGCGGGTGAGCAGGCTCACCGTCCAGCGGCTGAAGGCCGAGCCATCGCCAGAGAAGAAGAGGTCAACCCCCTGGTGAACCCGGCCCCCCGTCACCTCCGTGTCCCGGTCGCTGAAGGCCTGGTAGACCTTGTTGTAGTGCCCCATGGAGCGCGCCAACTTCTGGCACTGACTAGCATTCACTGAGACCTGTGCCTGCAGCCCTCTCGTCTCTTTGGCCTCTAGAGATAGGCAGTCCTTAACCTCCTCGATGCTATAGCCCTGAGACACTGCCTTACATGTCTGAATAGCTGTGACGTCCTTGTAGCGACCGCCCAGCTGCACCGACTTGAGGAAGTGGGTGCCGTAGGTGGCTACCAGTCTCCTGTACAGGTGCTTGTTACGGTCATTCATGACGGTTGGGAGGCTGGAAAGGGAGCGGGCGAACTCTGGTGCCAGGAGAGGCTGGTCCTTCACCCGATACTGGTAGTAGGTGCACTGGAACTGATGACTGGTGAAACTGTGATGGTCGCGCCTGGAGTGGCTGGTGCTAAACTCCACCAGCCTGGACTTGGAGCCAGCCAGCACCATGTTAGAGCTGCCTGACTGGGTCCGGAAGAACATGTCCCCCCGCCAGTCATTGCTGACGGCGGTGGTGACGGACTTTGCCAGCTCAGCCGTCGAGCGGTAGAGCTGGCTGGACAGCGAGGGGGGACAGGAGCTGAGGGTGTGCCAGTCCACCAGCGAGATGGGCAGCAGCTGGTTGGCGTTACCGAGGTGCCTGTTCTGGCAGAGGGTGCAGGTCCCGTTGGCCGAGCGCCAGGCGTTCACGTCGATCACAAAGGT
The DNA here is from genome assembly GCF_020745735.1 of Hemiscyllium ocellatum. Classification (NCBI taxonomy): domain Eukaryota; kingdom Metazoa; phylum Chordata; class Chondrichthyes; order Orectolobiformes; family Hemiscylliidae; genus Hemiscyllium; species Hemiscyllium ocellatum. Next base: position 5,849,051 of record NC_083441.1, read on the forward strand.
GGCCTTGTTCTGCAGGGTCACCACATCGTAGCCCAGCCCCGCCAACCGGGCCCCCGGCACGAAGCCAGCGTTCTGGCACTGGCTGGCGCTGCTGGTCATACAGGCGCTCAGGGCCTCCTGGGAGAGGAGGCAGAGCAAGAGGAAACAGCCCAGTTTCAAAGGCCCAGTTGCCATCTTGGCATCGGTGAGCAGACCTGCAAGAGGAAAAGGAAGCAGTTATGTTGACATGGCAGAGAGAGAGGCTCACCGCCTGGAATCTCCAGCTGACCGCCAATCCGCGCCTAGGCTCTGCATGCCTAGATTGGAATCTATTCAAGGGGTTCAGGGTCTGCTCTGCAGGAGTTGTTGCCACAGCTGCAAGGGCGACGTGGCAGATTTTGACATATTTATGAACTGTTAAAACCAGGATGCAGATCTAAGTCAATAATGAATATGACAGGTCAATGGGGATTTTAAAAGTCCCCTAAATTCGAGTCATAGAGTCACAGAGATGTCCAGCACGGAAACAGACCTTTCGGTCCAACCCGTCCATGCCCAGACCGGGATACCCCAACCCAATCCAGTCCCCGCTGCCAACAACCGGCCCATATCCCTCCAAACCCTTCCTATTCATATACCTATCCAAATGCCTCTTAAATGTTGCAATTGTACCTGCCCTCACCATTTCCTCTGGCAGCTCATTCCATACAAGTACCACCCTCTGTGTGAATAAGTTGCCCCTTTGGTCTCTTTTATATATTTCCCCTCTCACCCTAAACCTATGCCCTCTAGTTCTGGACTCACCCACCCCAGGGAAAAGACTTTGTCTATTTCTCTTCTCCATAATTTTGTAAACCTCGATATACACCACCAGAACGGTTTGATTAGATTCCAATCTGTACCACTCTCTGAGGTACCTGTTGTTCTGTCCATACAAACCACCCAAACCCCTCGATTAGATTCCAGCTGTAACTCACTCCTGGGTATCTGTATTTCTGTATATAAACCACCCCGACCCATTGAATAGATTCCAGTCTGTAACTCCCTCCTGGGGATCTGTTATTCTGTATATAAACCACCCTCAAACCCTCGATTAGATTCCAGTCTGTAACTCCCTCCTGGGGATCTGTTATTCTGTATATAAACCACCCTCAAACCCTCGATTAGATTCCAGTCTGTAACTCCCTCCTGGGGATCTGTTAATCTATATATAAACCATCCCAAACCCCTCGATCAGATTCCAGTCTGTAACTCACTCCCGAGTATCTGTTATTCTGTATATAAACCATCCCGAACCCCTCGATCAGATTCCAGTCGATAAGTCCCTCCCGGGTATCTGTTATTCTGTATATAAACCACCCCGAACCCCTCGATTAGATTCCAGTCTGTAACTCCCTCCCGGGATCTGTTTTTCTGTATATAAACCACACCTGAACCCCTTGACTGGATTCCTGTCTGTAACTCCCTCCCGGGTATTTGTTATTCTGTATATAAACCACCCTGAACCCCTCGATTAGATTCCTGTCTGTACCTCCCTCCCGGGTATCTGTTATTCTGTATATAAACCACCATGAATCCTCGATTAGATTCCAGGCTGTAACTCCCTCCCGGGTATCTGTTTTTCTCTATATGATCCATGATCCATTTGATTAGATTCCAGTCTGTAACTTCCTACTGGCTATCTGTTATTCTGTATATAAACCTCCCCGAACCCCTGAATTACATTCCAGTCTGTAACTCCCTCCCGGGTATCTTTTATTCTGTTTATAAACCACCCTGAGCCCCTCGATTAGATTCCAGTCTGTAACTCCCTCCTGGTGATCTGTTATTCTGTATATAAACCACCCTGAACCCCTCGATGAGATTCCAGTCTATATCTAATACCCTGATATCTGTTATTCTCAATCCGAAAACTCTGCTTTTTCCTCTCTGTACGCTGTATACTGTGCCTTCATCTGCTGATGAGTTTGCCCTCAGTGTTGTATCTATACTTTGTCCTAACTGAGTGCAGTGCTTTGTTTACACGTACCTGAGTGCAGTGTTTCCTGCTGAATTTCTACCCTCACACCAGTCGTGTCTGACAGAGAGTGTGGAGGACAGGGAAGCAAGCCACTTAAGTTGCCTCGCTGTTGTCCATCCCACATTTGCGCATATCTGACGTTGAGAGGTCTCCAACTCTGGGTGGTGTGAAGAGAAGTCACTTTTCTAGAATGTGTGTTCTCAGACTGCAAACGTGTCAGTGACCCCAAGCCCTTCCCATTCACTCCCACTGCTCACAATCCCAATAGACCCCAACCCCTTCCCATTCGCTCCCACTGTACACAATCCCAATGGAACCCAACCCCTTCCCATTCACTCCCACTGTACACAATCCCAATGGATACCCAACCCCTTCCCATTCATTCCCACTGTACACAATCCCAAGAGACCCCAACCCCTTCCCATTCACTCTCACTGCACACACTCCCAAAAGAAGCCCAATCCCTTCCCATTCACACCCACTGGACACAATCCCAGTGGACCCCAAACCGATCCCATTCACACCCACTGCAAACAATCGGGGTGCCTCTGTGTCTAGGCCCAGCTTTGTTCAGTGGATACATTGTTAGGGGGTGGATCTGTCCAGGATAACTGCAGCCTTTTACATGATATTCAAGTCTCTAACATCTGGCCGCTGTGTTTGCCTGCGTCTGGAGCCTGGGTTTCATGATTCAGCGGTTAACTTGGCCAATTGTCCCAGCATCCCTTGCTGTTCGGTCAAGTTTGCAATGCAGTCAGAGTTGTTCTCCCAGTTGCAGGTGGCCGTGGGTTTGAAAGATATCGGCAGCTGAGTTTTGGTGAATATTTGGCAACGCATCGTGTAAATGGCAGGCACTGTGCGACTGAGCTCCTATGGTTGGAGGGAGTGGATGTTTCTGGATGTGGTGCTAAACAAATTCAAAACTGAGGTTTGCAGCAGTAGATTCGGTGTGTGTCACTGTGACCGGGACATGTTCAGAAAGCTGTGGGAAATGTGTGAGATTCACATACTGTACGTGTGAAGGAACATCAGGGATAAAGATAGAGACCAAATTTGGCAAACTCTGCGATCAAAATGACCAATCACAACGAAATGTGCTTCACAGCCAGCACCATGCCACTCTGAAAGGATTTGCAGAAATTCCCCGCTATCTCTCTCGCTAACGGAGATATCTGTACACTGACTGGGGTCTCTCAGTCCCCCCACCCCCACTCTCTCTCTCTCTCTCTCGCAGGGAGATATCTGTACACTGACTGGTGTCTCTCAGTCCCATCTCTCTCTCTTAGGGAGATATCTGTACACTGACTGGTGTCTCTCAGTCCTCTCCCTCTCTCAGGGAGATCTGTACACTGACTGGTGTCTCTCCGTCCCCTCTCTCTGTCTGAGGGAGATACCTGTCCTCTGACTGGTGTCTCTCAGTCCCCTCTCACTCGCAGGAAGATATCTGTACACTGACTGGTGTCTCTCAGTCCCCACCCTCTCTCTCAGGGAGATATCTGTACACTGACTGGTGTCTCTCAGTCCCCTCTCTCTCTCAGGGAGATACCTGTACACTGACTAGTGTCTCTCAGTCCCCTCTCTCTCTCAGGGAGATATCTGTACACTGACTGGTGTCTCTCAGTCCCCTCTCTCTCTCTGAGGGAGATACCTGCACACTGACTGTTGTC
>NC_083441.1:5856092-5861092 GCF_020745735.1 Hemiscyllium ocellatum
CTCTCTCTCTCTCTCTCTCTCTCTCTCTGGGTCTGTCTCTGTCTCTCTCTCTCAGCCCCCTCTCTCTCAGGAAGATTATCTGTACACTGACTGGTGTCTCTCAGTCTCCTCTATCTCTCAGGGGGATATCAGTACACTAAACAGTGTTTCTCAGTTCCCCGTCTCTCTCTCTCTCCTCTCAGGGAGATATCTGTACACTGACTGGGGTCTCTCAGTCCCCGCTCTCTCGCTCTCGGGGAGATATCTGGACACTGACTGGTGTCTCTCAGTCCCCTCTCTCTCTCGGGGAGATATCTATATACTGACTGGTGTCTCTCAGTCCCCTCTCTCTCTCTGGGAGATATCTGTACACTGACTGGTGTCTCTCAGTCCCCTCTCTCTCAGGGAGATATCTGTACCCTGACTGGTGTCTCTCAGTCCCCTATCTCTTTCTCAGGGAGATATCTGTACACTGACTTTGTGTCTCGCAGACCCCTCTCTCTCTTTCTCTCAGGGAGATATCCGTGCACTGACTGTTGTCTCTCACTCCCCCCCTCTCAGTCTCTCACTGTACACTGTAGAGATATCTGTACACTGACTCGTGTCTCTCCGTCCCTCCCATCTCTCTCTCTCTCTCTCTCTCTCTCTCTCTCTCTCTCTCTCTCTGTCTCTGTCTCTCTCTCTCTGTCTCTCTCTGTCTCTGTCTCTCTCTCTGGGAGATATCTGTATTCTGACTTGTGTCTCTCCTGGTCTCTCTCTCTCTCTCGGGGAGATGTCTGAACACTGACTGGTGTCTCTCAGTCCCCCCACCTGTCTCTCTCTGGGAGATATCTGTACACTGACTGGTGTCTCTCAGTCCCCACTCTCTTTCTCAGGGAGATATCTGTACACTAAATGGTGTCTCTCAGTCCCCCCTCTCACTCTCAGGGAGATATCTGTACACCTAATGGTGTCTCTCAGTCCCCTCTCCCTCTCGGGGAGATATCGATATACTGACTGGTGTCTCTCAGTCCTGTCTCTCTCTCTCAGGGAGATATCTGTACACTGACTGGTGTCTCTCAGTGTCTCTCTCGATCTCTCTGTCTCTGTCTCTCTCCCGTCCTCTCTTTCTCTCTCTCTCTCTCTCCCCCTCTGTCTGTCTGTCTCTCTCTCTCTCTTTCTCTCACTCCCTGTCTCTCTCTCGCTCTCTCTTTCTCAGAGAGATGTCTGAACACTGACTTGTGTCTCTCAGTCTACTCTCTCTCCCAGTGAGATATCTCTACTCTGACTGGTGTCTCTCAGTGTCTCTCTCTCTCTCTCCAAGAGATATCTGTACACTGACTGGTGTCTTGCAGAACTCCCTATCTCTCTCTCTCTCTCTGTCTCTCTCAGGGAGATATCTGTACACTGACTGGTGTCTTTCAGTCCCCTCTCCCTCTTGGGGAGATATCTAAAGAATGACTGGTGTCCCTCAGTCCTGTCTCTCTCTCTCAGGGAGATATCTGTACACTGACTGGTGTCTCTCTCTCCCTCTCTCTCTCTTTCTCTTTCTCTCACTCCCTGTCCTCTCTCGCTCTCTCTTTCTCAGAGAGATGTCTGAACACTGACTTGTGTCTCTAGGTCCACTCTCTCTCTCTCGGTGAGATATCTGTACTCTGACTGGTGTCTCTCAGTGTCTCTCTCTCTCTCTCTCTCTCTCTCTCTCTCTCTCTCCAAGAGATATCTGTACACTGACTGGTGTCTTGCAGAACTCCCTATCTCTCTCTCTCTCAGGGAGATATCTGTACACTGACTGGGGTCTCTCAGTCCCCTCTCTGTCACAGTGAGATATCTGTACTCTGAATGGTGTCTCTCAGTCCCCTCACTCTCACAGTGAGATATCTGTACTCTGACTGGTGTCTCTCTCTCTCTCTCTCTCTCTCTTTCTTCCCCTCCCACCCCCCGTCTATGTCTCTGTCTCTCTCTCGCTCTCAGGGAGATGTCTATACACTGACTGGTGTCTCTTGGTCCCCCCTCACTCTCTCAGGGAGATATCTGTACACTGACTGGTGTCTCTCAGCCCCCTCTCTCTCAGGAAGATATCTGTACACTGACTGGTGTCTCTCAGTCCCTTCTGGCTCTCTCAGGGAGATATCTGTACCCTGACTGGTGTCACTCAGTTCCCCGTCTCTCTCTCAGGGGGATATCTGTACACTGACTGGTGTCTCTCAGTCTCCCCTCTCTCTCTGGTAGATATCTGTACACTGACTTTGTGTCTCTCAGTCCTTTCTGTCTCTCTCAGGGAGATATATGTGCACTGACTTTGTGTCTCTCAGACCCCTCTCTCTCTTTCTCTCTCTTTCTCTCAGGGAGATGTCTGAACACTGGTGTCTCTCAGTCCCCCCCTCTCTCTCTCTGGGAGATATCTGTACACTGACTGTTGTCTCTCAATCCTCTCTCTCTCTCTCTCTCTCTCTCTCGCAGGGAGATATCTGTACAGTGTCTCTCAGCCCCCTCTCTCTCAGGAAGATTATCTGTACACTGACTGGTGTCTCTCAGTCTCCTCTATCTCTCAGGGGGATATCAGTACACTAAACAGTGTTTCTCAGTTCCCCGTCTCTCTCTCTCTCTCTCAGGGAGATATCTGTACACTGACTGGGGTCTCTCAGTCCCCGCTCTCTCGCTCTCGGGGAGATATCTGGACACTGACTGGTGTCTCTCAGTCCCCTCTCTCTCTCGGGGAGATATCTATATACTGACTGGTGTCACTCAGTCCCCTCTCTCTCTCTGGGAGATATCTGTACACTGACTGGTGTCTCTCAGTCCCCTCTCTCTCTCAGGGAGATATCTGTACCCTGACTGGTGTCTCTCAGTCCCCTATCTCTTTCTCAGGGAGATATCTGTACACTGACTTTGTGTCTCGCAGACCCCTCTCTCTCTTTCTCTCAGGGAGATATCCGTGCACTGACTGTTGTCTCTCACTCCCCCCTCTCAGTCTCTCACTGTACACTGTAGAGATATCTGTACACTGACTCGTGTCTCTCCGTCTCTCTCTCTCTCTCTCTGTCTCTCTCTGTCTCTCTCTGTCTCTCTCTGTCTCTCTCTGTCTCTCTCTGTCTCTCTCTGTCTCTCTCTGTCTCTCTCTGTCTCTCTCTGTCTCTCTCTGTCCTCTCTCTCTCTCTGTCTCTCTCTCTGGGAGATATCTGTATTCTGACTTGTGTCTCTCCTGGTCTCTCTCTCTCTCTCGGGGAGATGTCTGAACACTGACTGGTGTCTCTCAGTCCCCCCACCTGTCTCTCTCTGGGAGATATCTGTACACTGACTGGTGTCTCTCAGTCCCCACTCTCTTTCTCAGGGAGATATCTGTACACTAAATGGTGTCTCTCAGTCCCCCCTCTCTCAGGGAGATATCTGTACACCTAATGGTGTCTCTCAGTCCCCTCTCCCTCTCGGGGAGATATCGATATACTGACTGGTGTCTCTCAGTCCTGTCTCTCTCTCTCAGGGAGATATCTGTACACTGACTGGTGTCTCTCAGTGTCTCTCTCTCTCTGTCTCTGTCTCTCTCTCCCTGTCTCTCTCTTTCTCTCTCTCTCTCTCTCCCCCTCTGTCTGTCTGTCTCTCTCTCTCTCTTTCTCTTTCTCTCACTCCCTGTCTCTCTCTCGCTCTCTCTTTCTCAGAGAGATGTCTGAACACTGACTTGTGTCTCTCAGTCTACTCTCTCTCCCAGTGAGATATCTCTACTCTGACTGGTGTCTCTCAGTGTCTCTCTCTCTCTCTCCAAGAGATATCTGTACACTGACTGGTGTCTTGCAGAACTCCCTATCTCTCTCTCTCTCTGTCTCTCTCAGGGAGATATCTGTACACTGACTGGTGTCCCTCAGTCCCCCCTCTCTCTCTCTCGCTCTCAGGGAGATATCTGTACACTGACTGGTGTCTCTCAGCCCCCTCTCTCTCAGGAAGATATCTGTACACTGACTGTCGTCTCTCAGTCCCTTCTGGCTCTCTCAGGGAGATATCTGTACCCTGACTGGTGTCACTCAGTTCCCCGTCTCTCTCTCAGGGGGATATCTGTACACTGACTGGTGTCTCTCAGTCTCCCCTCTCTCTCTGGTAGATATCTGTACACTGACTTTGTGTCTCTCAGTCCTTTCTGTCTCTCTCAGGGAGATATATGTGCACTGACTTTGTGTGTCTCAGACCCCTCTCTCTCTTTCTCTCTCTTTCTCTCAGGGAGATGTCTGAACACTGACTGGTGTCTCTCAGTCCCCCCACCTCTCTCTCTCTGGGAGATATCTGTACACTGACTGTTGTCTCTCAATCCCCTCTCTCTCTCTCTCTCTCTCTCTCGCAGGGAGATATCTGTACAGTGTCTCTCAGCCCCCTCTCTCTCAGGAAGATTATCTGTACACTGACTGGTGTCTCTCAGTCTCCTCTCTCTCTCAGGGGGATATCAGTACACTAAACAGTGTTTCTCAGTTCCCCGTCTCTCTCTCTCTCAGGGAGATATCTGTACACTGACTGGTGTCTCTCAGTCTCCCCTCTCTCTCTGGTAGATATCTGTACACTGACTTTGTGTCTCTCAGTCCTTTCTGTCTCTCTCAGGGAGATATATGTGCACTGACTTTGTGTCTCTCAGACCCCTCTCTCTCTTTCTCTCTGGGAGATGTCTGAACACTGACTGGTGTCTCTCAGTCCCCCCACCTCTCTCTCTCAGGGAGATATCTGTACACTGACTGTTGTCTCTCAATCCCCTCTCTCTCTCTCGCAGGGAGATATCTGTACACTGACTGGTGTCCCTCAGTCCCCCCTCTCTCTCTGTCTCTCTCAGGGAGATATCTGTACACTGACTGGTGTCTCTCAGTCCCTTCTGTCTCTCTCACGGAGATATCTGTACACTGACTGTGTGTCTCTCAGACCCCTCTCTCTCTTTCTCTCAGGGAGATATCTGTACACTGACTGTCGTCTCTCGCTTCCCGCTCTCACTCTCTCACTGTACACTGTAGAGATATCTGTACACTGACTCGTGTCTCTCCATCCCTCCCATCTCTCTCACTCTCTCT
>NC_083441.1:5871092-5878592 GCF_020745735.1 Hemiscyllium ocellatum
TTGCAGAACTCTCTCTCTCTCTCTCTCTCTCCCTCTCCCTCTCTCAGGGAGATATCTGTACACTGACTAGTGTCTCTCTGTCCCCTCTCTCTCAGGGGGATATCTGTACACTGACTGGTGTGGCTCAGTTCTCTCTCTCTCACTCACTCACTCACAGGGAGATATCTGTGCACTGACTGGTGTCTCTCTGTCCCCTCTCTCTCAGGGAGATATCTGTACACTGACTGGTGTCTCTCAGTACCCCTCTCTCAGGGAGATATCTGTATGCTGACTGGTGTCTCTCAGTCCCTTCTCTCTCTCTGGGAGATATCTGTACACTGACATGTGTCTCTCAGACCCTCTCTCAAGTAGATATCTGTACACTGACTGGTGTCTCTCACTCCCCCTCTCGCTCTCGCAGGGAGATATCTGTACACTGACTGGTGTCTCTCACTCCCCTCTCTCGCTCTCTAAGGGAGATATCTGTCCACTGACTAATGTCTCTTAGTCCCCACTCTCTCTCTCAGGGAGATATCTGTACACTGACTGGTGTCTCTCAGTCCCCCCTCTCTCAGGGAGATATTTGTATACTGACTTGTGTCTCTCAGTCCCCATTCTCTGTCTCTCTCTCTTTCTCTCTCTCGGGGAGATATCTGTCCACTGACTAATGTCTCTTAGACCCCTCTCTTTCTCAGCGAGATATCTGTAAACTGACTAGTGTCTCTCAGGCCCCCCTCTCTCTCTCAACTCCTTCCCATTCACTCCCTCTGTCCACAATCCCAAAAGAAGCCCAACCCCTTCCCATTCACACCCACTGGACACAATCCCAGTGGATCCCAAACCGATCCCATTCACACCCACTGGACACAATCCTGGTGCCTCTGTGTCTAGGCCCAGCTTTGTTCAGTGGATACATTGTTAGGGGGTGGATCTGTCCAGGATAACTGCAGCCTTTTACATGATATTCAAGTCTCTAACATCTGGCCGTTGTGTTTGCCTGCGTCTGGAGCCTGGGTTTCATGATTCAGCGGTTAACTTGGCCAATTGTCCCAGCATCCCTTGCTGTTCGGTCAAGTTTGCAATGCAGTCAGAGTTGTTCTCCCAGTTGCAGGTGGCCGTGGGTTTGGAAGATATCGGCAGCTGAGTTTTGGTGAATATTTGGCAACGCATCGTGTAAATGGCAGGCACTGTGCGACTGAGCTCCTATGGTTGGAGGGAGTGGATGTTTCTGGATGTGGTGCTAAACAAATTCAAAACTGAGGTTTGCAGCAGTAGATTCGGTGTGTGTCACTGTGACCGGGACATGTTCAGAAAGCTGTGGGAAATGTGTGAGATTCACATACTGTACGTGTGAAGGAACATCAGGGATAAAGATAGAGACCAAATGTGACAAACTCTGCGATCAAAATGACCAATCACAACGAAATGTGCTTCACAGCCAGCACCATGCCACTCTGAAAGGACTTGCAGAAATTCCCCTCCTTCTCAGGGAGATATCTGTCCACTGACTGGGGTCTCTCAGTCCCCTCTCTCTCTCAGGGAGATGTCTGAACACTGGCTGGTGTCTCTCAGAACCCTCTCTCTCAGGGAGATATTTGTACACTGACTGCTGTCTCTCAGTCCCCATTCTCTGTCTCTCTCTCAGGGAGATATCTGTACACTGACTGGTGTCAGTGTGGACTTGCGGGGACGCAGACACGTGCGCACACGCACGCACATACACACACACGCACACAGACACATCATTATTTCTTTCTGTCTCTCTCTCTCTCTCTCTGCGTATCTGTCTGTCTCTCCCCCGACCTGTACCTCCCTCCTCCCTCTCTCCTCCTCTCTCTCTCAGGGAGATCCCTATACCGTGACTGGTGATTCCTTGTCGGAAGCGAGCTGGAGTAGGGAAGCAGGGATATCTTGTTGCAGCAATACAGGGTCTTGGGGAGACCATTGCTGGAGTAGTGTGTGAGGTTTTGACCTCCCTACCTGAGACAGGATCTCATTCCCACAGACAGTGTCTAGCGGCGGCTCCCCAGGCTGGTCCCAGGGCAGGTCAGTCCCATGAGGAGGGGGTTGGTTCACCTGGGACCGTGTTCACTGCCGGTCAGGAGGATGAGAGGGGGGGACCTGACTGTCCCAGGGATGGACAGACCAGGCGCAGAGAGGATGGGTCCTGGGGTGGGTGTGCTCCCAGGACGTGAGACCGGACTGAGGTCAGGAGACATTCCTTCCGCTGACCAACAGGCTTCGTTTGGAAGCGCGATCTCTCGGAGCGCCGCTCCTACATGAGGAAGCCATGATGAAGGAGGGGCCCTCCGAAAACTAATGCTTCCAGACAAACCTGCCGGAGGATAACCCGACGTTGCATGACGTTTCCCTTGGTCAACCCGACCAAGCCCACGCCTTGGAACCAGGTTCGGGGTCCAAAGTCAACAGAGCGGCCTAATGCCCGATGGCTCACAGCTCAATCCTGACAGGCCCAGATGAGGAAAATTGGCCTGTATTTGTTTTTTTTTGGAGAAGTATCCCCCTCTCTCAAAATGGCGGCTCACTAACCCACAAAGTTTTGCTGCCTGGGAGAGCAAAGTGTCAAAAGATCAGAAATAGAGGTGTGATTATGGACTGCGAGATCTCATCTCTCCATCTCCATCTCTCTCTCTCTCTCGATCACGCCCTGAGCTCAGAGCTGTGCCTGGGCACTTCCTCTTTCTGAAGTTGTCAGAGTAAACACGTCAGAACCAACACGTTTCCCCCCCCACCCCCCACCCAACTACAACCTCCACTCCCCAACCACTCCACATTCCCGTAAAGATAGGGAGGGGGTGTATGGGGGTTACAGAGATAAGGAGGGGGTGTAGGGATTTACAGAGATAGGGAGTGGGTGGTGGGGGTTACAGAGCTAGGGAGTGGGTGGTGGGGGTTACAGAGCTAGGGAGTGGGTGTAGGGGGGTTACAGAGATAAGGAGGGGATGTAGGGGGTTACAGAGATAGGGGGTGAAGCGAGTTACAGATGGCGGGAAGGGGTGTCGGGGGTTCCAGAGATAAAGGGGGGGGGAGTGTAGGGGGTAACAGGGTGGGGATGGAGGGGGTTACAGAAATAGGGAGTGGGTGTAGGGAGATACAGAGATAAGGAGGGAGTGTAGGGATTTACAGAGAAAGGGAGGGAGTGTAGGGGGTAACAGAGGGAGGTGGTGTTGGGAGTTACAGAGATAGGGAGATGGTGAAGGGTGTTACATTGATAGGGAGATGGTGAAGGGGGTTACAGAGATAGGGAGGTGGTGGAGGGGGTTACAGAGATGGGGAGGGGGTTGCAGGGATAGGGAAAGGGGGTCGGGGGTAACAGAGTTAGGGTGGGGGTGGAGGGGGTTAAGAGATAGGGAGGGATTGTAGGGCATTGCAGAGATCGGGAGGGGGTGTAGGGGGCTACAGAGATAGGGTGGGGGGGGTCGGGAATTACAGAGATGGGGGAGGGTGTAGGGGGTTACAGAGATAAGGAGGGTGTGTTGGAAGTTACAGAATTATGGAGGGGGTGTAGGGAGTTAGAGATCAGGAGGGGGTGTTGGGGGCTACACAGATATGGTGTGGGTGTAGGGTTTTAAAGAGATCGGTAGGGAGTGTAAGGTGTTACAAAGATAGACAGGGGGTGTAGCGAGTTACACAGATAGGGAGGGGATGTAGGAGGTTACAGAGATAGGGAGGGAATGTAGTGAGTTACAGAGATAGGGAGGGGGTGGCGGGGGTTACAGAGATAGGGAGTGGGTGGCGGGGGTTACAGAGATAGGGAGTGGATGTAGGGAGTTACAGAGATAGGGAGGGGGTAGGGGGTTACAGAGATAGGGAGGGGGTGTAGGGGGTTACAGAGATCAGGACGGGGTGTAAGAGGTTACAGGGATCAGGAGGGGGTGTCGGAGGATACAGAGATAGGGACGGGGTGTAGGCAGTTACAGAGGGCGGAGTTGTAGGGGGTTGCAGAGATAGGGGTGTAGGTGGTTACAGAGGTCAGGAGGGGGTATAGTGGGTTACAAAGATTGGCAGGGGTTTTTATGGGGTTACAGAGAGAGGGAGGGGGTGTAGGGAGTTACAGAGATAGGGATAGTGTGTTGAAAGTTACAGAGATATGGAGGGGGAGTAGGGGTTTAGAGATAGGGAGGGGGTGACGGGGATTACAGAGATAGGGAGGGGGTGTAAGGAGTAACAGAGATAGGGAGAGGGTGTCGGGGGCCACAGAAATAGGGAGGGGGTGTGGGGGTTCCAGAGATAGGGAGGAGGTGTGGGGGGGGTTCCAGAGATAGGGAGGGCATGTGGAGGGTTTTGCAGAGATAGGGAGGGGGCTTTAGGGAGTAACAGAGATAGGGAGGGGGCTGTATGGGGTTACAGAGATTGGAGGGGGTGGAGGGTGTTACAGAGATAGGGAGGGGGTGTAGGGGTTGAGAGAGATAGGGAGGGGGTTTTAGGGAGTAACAGAGATAGGGAGGGGGCTGTATGGGGTTACAGAGATTGGAGGGGGTGGAGGGTGTTACAGAGATAGGGAGGGGGTGTAGGGGTTTAGAGATAGGGACAGGGTGTAGGGAGTTAGAGATAAGGAGGGGATGTAGGGAGATACAGAGATGGGGAGGGGGTGGATGGTGTTACAGAGACAGGGAGGGGGTGTACGGGGTTACAGAGATAGGGAGGGGCTGTAGGGAGTTACAGAGATAGGGAGGACATGTAGGGGGTTACAGAGATAGGGGGGTATAGGGAGTTTCAGAGATAGAGAGGCGGTGTAGGGGGTTACAGAGATAGGGAGGGGGTGTAGGGGGTTACAGAGATAAGAAAGTGGTGGAGGGGGTTACAGGTTATAGGGAGGGGGTATAGGGAGTTACAGAGATTGGGAGGGGGTGTAGTGGGCGACAGATCAGGAGGGGGTACAAGGGGTGACAAAGATAGGGAGGTGGTGTAGGTAGTTACAGAGGTAGGGAGGGGCTGTACAAGGTTACAGAGACAGGGAGGTGGTGCAGGGAGTAACAGAGATAGGGAGGAGGTGTAGGCAGTTACAGAGATAGGAAGGGGGTGTAGTAGGTTCCAGAGATAGGGAGGGGGTGTAGGGGGTAAGAGAGATAGGGTGGGGATAGAGGGGGTTACAGAGATAGGGAGGCAGAGTAGGGATTTACAGCGATAGGGAGGGAGTGTAGGGGGTAATAGAGATAGGGAGGGGTGTAGAGAGTTTCAGGGATACAGAGGGGGCGCAGGGGGTTACAGAGATAGGGAGGGGAGTTTAGGAGGTTACAGAGATAGGGAGGTGGTGTAGGGAGTTACAGATATAGTGAGGGGTTTAGGGTTTTACAGAGATAGGGAGGGGGTTACAGAGACAGGGAGGGGGTTACAGAGGTAGGGAGGCAGTGGAGGGGGTTACAGGTATAGGGAGGGGTGTAGGGAGTTACAGAGATAGGGTGGGGTGTAGGGGGCTACAGAGATGGGGAGCGGGTGTGGGGGGCTACAGAGAGAGGGTGGGGTGTAGGGGGCTACAGAGATGGGGAGCGGGTGTAGGGGGCTACAGAGATGGGGAGCGGGTGTAGGGAGCTGCAGAGATGGGGAGCGGGTGTCGGGGGTTGCAGAGATAGGGAGCGAGTGTCGGGGGTTACAGAGATAGGGAGGGGGTGTAGGGGGTTACCTAGATAGGGAGGGGGTGTAGGTGGTTACCTAGATAGGGAGGGGGTGTAGGGAGTTACAGAGATAGGGAGGGGGTGGAGCTAGTTACAGAGATAGGGAGGGGGTGGAGCTAGTTACAGAGATAGGGAGGGATGTATGGAGTTACAGAGAAAGGGAAGGAATGTCAGGAGTTAAAGAGATAGGGAGGGGGTGTAGAGAGTTACAAGATGGGGGGGGGGTTAGTGAGTTATAGTGATAGGGAAGGTGATGTAGGGAGTAACAGATAGGAGGGTAGTGTAGGGGGTTTCAGAGATAGGGAGGGGGTGTAGGGGTTACAGCTATCGGGAGGGGGTGTCGCGGGTCACAGAGATAGGGAGGGGGGTGTAGGGGGTCACAGAGATAGGGAGGGGGTGTAGGGGGTCACAGAGATAGAGAGGGGGTGTAGGGGTTTATAGAGATAGGGAGTTACAGGGGATATCGGGGGTTACAGAGATCGGGCGGGGGTATAGGGCGTTTCAGAGTTAGGAACGGGGTGTAGGGAGTTTCAGAGATAGGGAGGAACTGGAGGGGATTACAGTGATAGGGAGAGGGTGGAGGGAGGGGTATTGGGAGTTACAGAGATCCGGAGGGGGTGCAGGGGATTACAGTGTGGGGGTGGGGGGGTAGGGTGTTACAGAGATAGGGAGGGGTTGTAGGGGTTTCCAGAGATAGGGAGGGGGTGTCGGGAGTTACCGAGATAGGGAGGGATGTATGGAGTTTCAGAGAAAGGGAAGGAATGTTGGGAGTTAGAGAGAGGGAGGGGGTGTAGAGGGTTACAGGGATAGGGAGGGGGTGGAGGTTGTCTCAGAGATTGGAAGGGGGTGTAGGGGGTTACTGAGATAGGGAAGGGGTGTAGGGGGTTACAGAGATAGGGAGGTGGTGTTGGGGGTTCCAGAGTTACGGAGGGGGTGTAGGGAGGTACAGAAATAGGGAAGGGGTGTAGGGAGTTACAGTGATAGGGCGGAGGTGTAGGGGTTTATCGTGATAGGGAGGGGATGTAGTCGGTTACAGAGCAAGGAAGGTGGTGTAGGGAGTTAGAGAGTTAGGGAGGGGGGTAGCGGTTTACAGAGATAGGAAGGAGGTTGAGGGTGTTATAGTGATAGAGAGGAGGTGTAGGGAGTTTCCGAGATTGGGAGGAGGTGTAGAGGGTTAAATAGATAGGGAGGAACTGGAGGGGATTCCAGTGATTGGGAGGACGTGTAGGGTGTTGTCGAGATAGGGGGTTACAGTGTTTGGGAGAGGGTGGAGGGGGTTACAGAGATAGGGAGGGGGTGTAGGGGGGTTACAGAGATAGGGAGGGGGTGTAGGGGGGTTACAGAGATAGGGACGGGGTGTAGGGAGATACAGTGATAGAGCGGGGGTGTAGGGTGTGTCAGAGATTGGGAGGGGGTACAAGGGGTTACAGAGATCGGGAGGGGGTGCAAGCGGTTACAGAGATTGGAAGGGGGTGGAGGGGGTTACAGAGATAGGGAGGGGGTGTAGGGGGGTTACAGAGATAGGGAGGGGGTGTGGGGGGGTTACAGAGATAGGGAGGGGGTGTAGGGGGTTACAGAGTTGGGAGGGGGTGTAGGGGCTTACAGAGATAGGGAGGGGGTGCAAGGGGTTACAGAGGTAGTGAGGGGGTGTAGGGGGTTTACAGACATAGGGCGGGAGTGTAGGGAGTTAGAGAGATAGGGAGGGGGTTTAGGGGGTTACAGAGATTGGGAGGGGGGTGGAGGGAGTTAGAGATAGGGAGGCGGTGTAGGGGGTTACGCGGATAGGGAGGGGGTGTAGGGGGTTACAGAGATGGTGGGGTTTATGGGGTTACAGAGATTGGGAGGGGGTGTAGGGTGTTGTTGAGATAGGGAAGGGGAGTAGGGG